>NW_024608879.1:77500-87998 GCF_018296145.1 Oncorhynchus tshawytscha
ATGTATTACACAGGGATGTATTACACAGGGATGTATTACACAGGGATGTATTACACAGGGATGTATTACACAGGGATGTATTACACAGGGATGTATTACACAGGGATGTATTACACAGGGGGATGTATTACACAGGGATGTATTACACAGGGATGTATTACACAGGGATGTATTACACAGGGATGTATTACACAGGGATGTATTACACAGGGATGTATTACACAGGGATGTATTACACAGGGATGTATTACACAGGGATGTATTACACAGGGATGTATTACACAGGGATGTATTACACAGGGATGTATTACACAGGGATGTATTACACAGGGATGTATTACACAGGGATGTATTACACAGGGATGTATTACACAGGGATGTATTACACAGGGATGTATTACACAGGGATGTATTACACAGGGGATGTATTACACAGGGATGTATTACACAGGGATGTATTACACAGGGATGTATTACACAGGGATGTATTACACAGGGATGTATTACACAGGGATGTATTACACAGGGATGTATTACACAGGGATGTATTACACAGGGTTTATGTATTACACAGGGATGTATTACACAGGGATGTATTACACAGGGATGTATTACACAGGGATGTATTACACAGGGATGTATTACACAGGGATGTATTACACAGGGATGTATTACACAGGGATGTATAACAGGGATGTATTACACAGGTATTACACAGGAATGTATTACACAGGGATGTATTACACAGGGATGTATTACACAGGGATGTATTACACAGGGATGTATTACACAGGGATGTATTACACAGGGATGTATTACACAGGGATGTATTTCAGTTAACAGGTGGAATTACTTTCCTTCTTAACCATTTTATTTATTTATTTTTTATTTCACCTTTATTTAACCAGGTAGGCTAGTTGAGAACACCTTTATTTAACCAGGTAGGCCAGTTGAGAACACCTTTATTTAACCAGGTAGGCTAGTTGAGAACACCTTTATTTAACCAGGTAGGCCAGTTGAGAACACCTTTATTTAACCAGGTAGGCCAGTTGAGAACACCTTTATTTAACCAGGTAGGCTAGTTGAGAACACCTTTATTTAACCAGGTAGGCTAGTTGAGAACACCTTTATTTAACCAGGTAGGCTAGTTGAGAACACCTTTATTTAACCAGGTAGGCTAGTTGAGAACACCTTTATTTAACCAGGTAGGCTAGTTGAGAACACCTTTATTTAACCAGGTAGGCTAGTTGAGAACACCTTTATTTAACCAGGTAGGCTAGTTGAGAACACCTTTATTTAACCAGGTAGGCTAGTTGAGAACACCTTTATTTAACCAGGTAGGCTAGTTGAGAACACCTTTATTTAACCAGGTAGGCTAGTTGAGAACACCTTTATTTAACCAGGTAGACTAGTTGAGAACACCTTTATTTAACCAGGTAGGCTAGTTGAGAACACCTTTATTTAACCAGGTAGGCTAGTTGAGAACACCTTTATTTAACCAGGTAGGCTAGTTGAGAACACCTTTATTTAACCAGGTAGGCTAGTTGAGAACACCTTTATTTAACCAGGTAAGCTAGTTGAGAACACCTTTATTTAACCAGGTAGGCTAGTTGAGAACACCTTTATTTAACCAGGTAGGCTAGTTGAGAACACCTTTATTTAACCAGGTAGGCTAGTTGAGAACACCTTTATTTAACCAGGTAGGCTAGTTGAGAACACCTTTATTTAACCAGGTAGACTAGTTGAGAACACCTTTATTTAACCAGGTAGGCTAGTTGAGAACACCTTTATTTAACCAGGTAGGCTAGTTGAGAACACCTTTATTTAACCAGGTAGGCTAGTTGAGAACACCTTTATTTAACCAGGTAGGCTAGTTGAGAACACCTTTATTTAACCAGGTAGGCTAGTTGAGAACACCTTTATTTAACCAGGTAGGCTAGTTGAGAACACCTTTATTTAACCAGGTAGGCTAGTTGAGAACACCTTTATTTAACCAGGTAGGCTAGTTGAGAACACCTTTATTTAACCAGGTAGGCTAGTTGAGAACACCTTTATTTAACCAGGTAGGCTAGTTGAGAACACCTTTATTTAACCAGGTAGGCTAGTTGAGAACACCTTTATTTAACCAGGTAGGCTAGTTGAGAACACCTTTATTTAACCAGGTAGACTAGTTGAGAACACCTTTATTTAACCAGGTAGGCTAGTTGAGAACACCTTTATTTAACCAGGTAGGCTAGTTGAGAACACCTTTATTTAACCAGGTAGGCTAGTTGAGAACACCTTTATTTAACCAGGTAGACTAGTTGAGAACACCTTTATTTAACCAGGTAGGCTAGTTGAGAACAAGTTCTCATTTACAACTGCGACCTGGCCAAGATAAAGCCTAGCAGTGTGAACAGACAACACAGAGTTACACATGGAATAAACAATTAACAAGTCAATAATACAGTAGAAAAAAAGAGTCTATATACATTGTGTGCAAAAGGCATGAGGAGGTAGGCAATAAATAGGCCATAGGAGTGAATAAGAGTACGTTTGAGCCAATCAGTTGTGTTGTGACAAGGTAGGGGTGGTATACAGAAGATTTGGTCTATACAGAAGACTTGGTCTTTCACCCGATGTGGTAAATGACCAAGTCCATATTATTGCAAGAACAGCTCCAATAAGAAAAGACAAAACGACAGTCCATCGTTACTTTAAGACATGAAGGTCAGTCAAATCCGGGAACATTTCAAGAACTTTGTGAGTTTCTTCAAATGCAGTCGCAAAAACCATCAAGAGCTGTGATGAAACTGGCTCTCATGAGGACCAACACAGGAAAGGAAGGCCCAGAGTTACCTCTGCTGCAGAGCACAAGTTCATTACAGTTAACTGGTTCTCATGAGGACCACCACAGGAAAGGAAGACCCAGAGTTACCTCTGCTGCAGAGCACAAGTTCATTACAGTTAACTGGTTCTCATGAGGACCACCACAGGAAAGGAAGACCCAGAGTTACCTCTGCTGCAGAGCACAAGTTCATTACAGTTAACTGGTTCTCATGAGGACCACCACAGGAAAGGAAGACCCAGAGTTACCTCTGCTGCAGAACACAAGTTCATTACAGTTAACTGGTTCTCATGAGGACCACCACAGGAAAGGAAGGCCCAGAGTTACCTCTGCTGCAGAACACAAGTTCATTACAGTTAACTGGTTCTCATGAGGACCACCACAGGAAAGGAAGACCCAGAGTTACCTCTGCTGCAGAGCACAAGTTCATTACAGTTAACTGGTTCTCATGAGGACCACCACAGGAAAGGAAGACCCAGAGTTACCTCTGCTGCAGAGCACAAGTTCATTACAGTTAACTGGTTCTCATGAGGACCACCACAGGAAAGGAAGACCCAGAGTTACCTCTGCTGCAGAGCACAAGTTCATTACAGTTAACTGGTTCTCATGAGGACCACCACAGGAAAGGAAGACCCAGAGTTACCTCTGCTGCAGAGCACAAGTTCATTACAGTTAACTGGTTCTCATGAGGACCACCACAGGAAAGGAAGACCCAGAGTTACCTCTGCTGCAGAACACAAGTTCATTACAGTTAACTGGTTCTCATGAGGACCACCACAGGAAAGGAAGACCCAGAGTTACCTCTGCTGCAGAGCACAAGTTCATTACAGTTAACTGGTTCTCATGAGGACCACCACAGGAAAGGAAGACCCAGAGTTACCTCTGCTGCAGAGCACAAGTTCATTACAGTTAACTGGTTCTCATGAGGACCACCACAGGAAAGGAAGACCCAGAGTTACCTCTGCTGCAGAACACAAGTTCATTACAGTTAACTGGTTCTCATGAGGACCACCACAGGAAAGGAAGACCCAGAGTTACCTCTGCTGCAGAACACAAGTTCATTACAGTTAACTGGTTCTCATGAGGACCACCACAGGAAAGGAAGACCCAGAGTTACCTCTGCTGCAGAGCACAAGTTCATTACAGTTAACTGGTTCTCATGAGGACCACCACAGGAAAGGAAGACCCAGAGTTACCTCTGCTGCAGAGCACAAGTTCATTACAGTTAACTGGTTCTCATGAGGACCACCACAGGAAAGGAAGACCCAGAGTTACCTCTGCTGCAGAACACAAGTTCATTACAGTTAACTGGTTCTCATGAGGACCACCACAGGAAAGGAAGACCCAGAGTTACCTCTGCTGCAGAACACAAGTTCATTACAGTTAACTGGTTCTCATGAGGACCACCACAGGAAAGGAAGACCCAGAGTTACCTCTGCTGCAGAGCACAAGTTCATTACAGTTAACTGGTTCTCATGAGGACCACCACAGGAAAGGAAGACCCAGAGTTACCTCTGCTGCAGAACACAAGTTCATTACAGTTAACTGGTTCTCATGAGGACCACCACAGGAAAGGAAGACCCAGAGTTACCTCTGCTGCAGAACACAAGTTCATTACAGTTAACTGGTTCTCATGAGGACCACCACAGGAAAGGAAGACCCAGAGTTACCTCTGCTGCAGAGCACAAGTTCATTACAGTTAACTGGTTCTCATGAGGACCACCACAGGAAAGGAAGACCCAGAGTTACCTCTGCTGCAGAACACAAGTTCATTACAGTTAACTGGTTCTCATGAGGACCACCACAGGAAAGGAAGACCCAGAGTTACCTCTGCTGCAGAACACAAGTTCATTACAGTTAACTGGTTCTCATGAGGACCACCACAGGAAAGGAAGACCCAGAGTTACCTCTGCTGCAGAGCACAAGTTCATTACAGTTAACTGGTTCTCATGAGGACCACCACAGGAAAGGAAGACCCTCTCTGCTGGAGAGCACAAGTTCATTACAGTTAACTGGTTCTCATGAGGACCACCACAGGAAAGGAAGACCCTCTCTGCTGGAGAGGATAAGTTCACTCGATTTAACTGCACCTCAGATTGCAGACCAAATAAATGCTTCACAGAGTTCGAGTAACAGACACATCTCAACATCAACTGTTCAGAGGAGACTGCTTGAATCAGACCTTCATGGTCGAAATGCTGCAAAGAAACCACTACTAAAGGACACCAATAAGAAGAAGAGACTTGCTTGGGCCAAGAAACACGAACAATGGACATTAGACTGGTGGAAAAATGTCCCTTTGTCTTATGTGTCCAAATTTGAGATTTTTGGTTCCAACCGCTGTGTCTTTGTGAGATGCAGAATAGGTGAACGGATGATCTCTGCATGTGTGGTTCCCACCGTGAAGCATGGAGGAGGAGGTGTGATGGTGTGTGGGTGTTTTGCTGGTGAAACTGTCTGTGATTTATTTAGAATTCAAGGCACACTTAATTAACCAGCATGGTACCACAGCATTCTGCAGCTATACGCCATCCCATCCGGTTTGCGCTTAGTGGGATTATCAAATCCATTATTTGGTGATGTGAATATATTTACTATAGTTTAATCTAAAAAATACACAGTACCAGTCAAAGGTTTGGACACACCTACTCATTCAAGGGTTTTTCTTAATTTTGCGATAGATCCCAAATTAATACAACCACTCGCATCAAACACATGTTTTTTAAAGCAATGAGGCTGATGCACAGACCAGAACGTTTCCCAGGTAGCACAGTGTATCTGGGCCGATTCCCGCTAAGAGTCGGGGCACCTGGCTGAGAGTCAGACTCGGCCAATGTCAATGGCCCGAGTATTACTAATGGTTAGGATGCGGGGATTGAGCTTGGGCTGATTCCGGTGTGAGTTATCTGGCCCAAATGTATTACTTGAGGCTCGGGACGATTCCGGTGTGAGTTATCTGGCCCAAATGTATTACTTGGGGCTCGGGCTGATTCCGGTGTGAGTTATCTGGCCCAAATGTATTACTTGGGGCTCGGGCCGATCGGGACTACTCTCTGGCAGATGATTACACGGGCTGCTTTATATAACATTTCATTATTTATTTATTTATTCTTCCATATTTTCTTATTGTTTCTGTGATCAAAAATTGCAATTAACATTTAAATGAATGTTTAAGTAGTATTGTAGTATTTTGATACTTCGTGCAAGGCAGTTGATGAGCATTAAAACCTTGGTGGATGGAGCCTCCCGAGTGGCGCAGCGGTCTAAGACACTGCATCGCAGTGCAAACTGCGTTGTTACAAATGCTAGTTCGATACCTGTGCCGGTCGCGCCCGGGAGACCATTTGAGGTGACGCACAATTGTCCGAGTTAGGGGTGGGTTTGGCCGGCCGGGATGTCCTTGTCCCATCGCTGTTTAAATGACTCATCAAACAAAAACGCGTTTAGCTTTGAACAGTTATTTCTGATTGTTAATCTAAGTTAAAAGCTGACTAACTTGTTGACCCTACTTTTTAGTATTGGTTGATGATGTTTCACTGATCCTCCTCTATCAGGATAGAAAGCTGTTATTCCCTATACTCTAGCCCCACCTAGTGGTGGAATGGCTCAATGTTATTCTCTATACTCTATCCCCACCTAGTGGTGGAATGGATCAATGTTATTCTCTATACTCTATCCCCACCTAGTGGTGGAATGGCTCAATGTTATTCTCTATACTCTAGCCCCACCTAGTGGTGGAATGGATCAATGTTATTCTCTATACTCTAGCCCCACCTAGTGGTGGAATGGATCAATGTTATTCTCTATACTCTAGCCCCACCTAGTGGTGGAATGGATCAATGTTATTCCCTATACTCTAGCCCCACCTAGTGGTGGAATGGATCAATGTTATTCTCTATACTCTAGCCCCACCTAGTGGTGGAATGGATCAATGTTATTCTCTATACTCTAGCCCCACCTAGTGGTGGAATGGATCAATGTTATTCTCTATACTCTAGCCCCACCTAGTGGTGGAATGGATCAATGACACACAGAGGGACTACAGAATTAGTCTGAACAGGACCACGTTCATTAGGGCACACTGTAACAAAACGTTTTGTAATGGGAATCCAATAATGAATCAGATTACATGGAGAGGAGGACCTGATCCTAGATCACCACTCCTACTCTGAGAGTCTTTATGACTACGGCAGGTTCTAGAACTTTCTGTAAACTTTGACAAAGGAGCAACCCTGGGTTCTAAGACCAGGGGTCTAAGACCAGGGGTCTAAGACCAGGGGTCTAAGACCAGGGGTCTAAGACCAGGGGTCTAAGACCAGGGGTCTAAGACCAGGGGTATATCATAAGGCACCGAATGGAAGAAAACTAACTGAAACAGGGAGGGACTACCTGAACGTGTCCAATAGGAATGCTTGCTTTGATCTAAAAGGCTAAACTGATCCTAGATCAGCAGTCTTACTCTGAGAAGCTTTATGAACACAGGCCCAGGCTGGACCCCACTCAGGTGTCAGTTACAAAACCTGGAGAGGAACCAGACCCAGGAGATGAACTGGATTAGGAGATTCTAGACTAGGTTGATACCGTAGTTCTCCAGGACCTGGAGTTGGAGAACCCTGCAGTATATTTCACATCAGTTGCGTTACTTTATATTACAGAATTATTACAGTGATTCTATGACCTTTTTAGCATGTCAGAAATGTCCGAATTGATTATGATTTCATAATCAATTTATTCCATTGAACATTTTGTTTGATCTACACACGAGGGGAAAACAACTTGTGGTTGCCTAGGTTACCCCATTGGTTCACGACAACAACAAAAATCCTTAACCTTTTTTCAAACACTGTTTTCTTGTTCTCTCCTGATGTGTAGAGGTGAGCCTGGTCTCTCCTGACAGGTGTGAGGCAGAGGTGAGCCTGGTCTCTCCCAGGTGAGGCAGAGGTGAGGCAGGTCTCTCCTGATGGGTAGAGGTGAGCCTGGTCTCTCCTGATGTGTAGAGGTGAGGCAGGTCTCTCCTGATGGGTAGAGGTGAGCCTGGTCTCTCCTGATGGGTAGAGGTGAGCCTGGTCTCTCCTGATGTGTAGAGGTGAGCCTGGTCTCTCCTGATGGGTAGAGGTGAGCCTGGTCTCTCCTGATGGGTAAAGGTGAGGCAGGTCTCTCCTGATAGGTAGAGGTGAGCCTGGTCTCTCCTGATGGGTAGAGGTGAGGCAGGTCTCTCCTGATGGTTAGAGGTGAGCCTGGTCTCTCCTGATGGGTAGAGGTTTGGCAGGTCTCTCCTGATGGGTAGAGGTGAGGCAGGTCTCTCCTGATGGGTAGAGGTGAGGCAGGTCTCTCCTGATGGGTAGAGGTGAGGCAGGACTCTCCTGATGGGTAGAGGTGAGGCAGGTCTCTCCTGATGGGTACAGGTGAGGCAGGTCTCTCCTGATGGGTAGAGGTGAGCCTGGTCTCTCCTGATGGGTAGAGGTGTGCCTGGTCTCTCCTGGTGGGTAGAGGTGAGGCAGGTCTCTCCTGATGGGTAGAGGTGAGGCAGGTCTCTCCTGATGGGTAGAGGTGAGGCAGGTCTCTCCTGATGGGTAGAGGTGAGGCAGGTCTCTCCTGATGGGTAGAGGTGAGGCAGGTCTCTCCTGATGGGTAGAGGTGAGGCAGGTCTCTCCTGATTGGTAGAGGTGAGGCAGGTCTCTCCTGATGGGTAGAGGTGAGCCTGGTCTCTCCTGATGGGTAGAGGTGAGGCAGGTCTCTCCTGATGGGTAGAGGTGAGGCAGGTCTATCCTGATGGGTAGAGGTGAGCCTGGTCTCTCCTGATGGGTAGAGGTGAGCCTGGTCTCTCCTTATGGGTAGAGGTGAGTCAGGTCTCTCCTGACGGGTAGAGGTGAGGCAGGTCTCTCCTGATGGGTAGAGGTGAGGCAGGTCTCTCCTGATGGGTAGAGGTGAGGCAGGTCTCTCCTGATGGGTAGAGGTGAGCCAGGTCTCTCCTGATGGGTAGAGGTGAGGCAGGTCTCTCCTGATGGGTAGAGGTGAGGCAGGTCTCTCCTGGTGATAAAGCTTTCAGTCTGTCATGTACTGCACCTACAGGGCTCCTTTAATTCCAAATCATTTGACCATCTTAAAACAATTCCACATGTTAACTTAATGGAAACCCCGGGACCTTAGACTATAGGGGGTTCAATCAAGTGTCCTTTCAGTTGTCAAAACAATGTTTTTATTTATTTTGTGGTGTTGTCTTTTATGTCAGGGCCAGACTCTCTGTTTGGGATGTAGTTAATGTCTTTTATGTCAGGTTCAGACTCTCTGTTTGGGATGTAGTTCATGGTTTCTACACTAGAGGGCAATGTGTACCCTCTTTGTGCTGCTACCTGTCCAGAAATTGGGTCACAATAGTATGAATTTCCTCCCAAAGTGAGCACTTACCTTCACTGATTTGAAAGGACATGACTGCTATAAGAAATATGGTGTCATCTCTCTGTTGCCCAACTCCCTCTACTGATCCAATGGTGTCATCTCTCTGTAGCCCAACTCCCTCTACTGATCCAATGGTGTCATCTCTCTGTATAGCCCAACTCCCTCTTCTGATCCAATGGTGTCATCTCTCTGTAGCCCAACTCCCTCTACTGATCCAATGGTGTCATCTCTCTGTAGCCCAACTCCCTCTACTGATCCAATGGTGTCATCTCTCTGTAGCCCAACTCCCTCTACTGATCCAATGGTGTCATCTCTCTGTAGCCCAACTCCCTCTACTGATCCAATGGTGTCATCTCTCTGTAGCCCAACTCCCTCTACTGATCCAATGGTGTCAACTCTCTGTAGCCCAACTCCCTCTACTGATCCAATGGTGTCATCTCTCTGTATAGCCCAACTCCCTCTACTGATCCAATGGTGTCATCTCTCTGTAGCCCAACTCCCTCTACTGATCCAATGGTGTCATCTCTCTGAAGCCCAACTCCCTCTACTGATCCAATGGTGTCAACTCTCTGTATAGCCCAACTCCCTCTACTGATCCAATGGTGTCATCTCTCTGTATAGCCCAACTCCCTCTACTGATCCAACAATGGTGTCATCACTCTGTAGCCCAACTCCCTCTACTGATCCAATGGTGTCATCTCTCTGAATGGATGTCAGAGGAAGACAGAGATGTTGTATGTGTGTGTGGGTGGGTGGGTGGTTGTCAGAGGAAGACAGAGATGTTTTATGTGTGTGTGGGTGGGTGGATGTCAGAGGACGACAGAGATGATTTATGTGTGTGTGGGTGGGTGGGTGGATGTCAGAGTATGACAGAGATGATTTATGTGTGTGTGGGTGTGTGGATGTCAGAGGACGACAGAGATGTTTTATGTGTGTGTGGGTGGGTGGATGTCAGAGGACGACAGAGATGTTTTATATGTGTGTGTGGGTGGGTTGATGTCAGAGGACGACAGAGATGTTTTATGTGTGTGGGTGGGTGGATGTCAGAGGACGACAGAAATGTTTTATGTGTGTGTGGGTGGGTGGATGTCAGAGGACGACAGAGATGTTTTATGTGTGTGTGGGTGGGTGGATGTCAGAGGACGACAGAGATGTTTTATGTGTGTGTGGGTGGGTGGATGTCAGAGGACGGCATAGAGCTGTGTAGCTATACATGTAGTGTTCTGTAACAGCTCATTAGCTTAGACAATGTTGTAGAAGCACAGACAGCTT
>NW_024608880.1:0-30000 GCF_018296145.1 Oncorhynchus tshawytscha
TGCGGCTGGTTTCCGGGTTGGATGCGCGCTGTGTTAAGAAGTTGTGCGGCTTGGTTGGGTTGTGTATCGGAGGACGCATGACTTTCAACCTTCGTCTCTGCCGAGCCCGCACGGGAGTTGTAGCGATGAGACAAGATAGTAGCTACTAAAAACAATTGGATACCACAAAATTGGGGAGAAAAAGGGGTAAAATTCACAAAAAAAATAATATATATATATGCTACTACAGTTAAGGGACATCAGCCTGGGAGGGGTGATCCTCAGTAGGGATACAAAGGGAAAACACAAAAACACCATCTTTTGAACTGAGTGTGTTACTTGCAAATTGCTGTAAGTGTAAACTCTGGGTTGCAATCCTTATTAAACAAACTAACCTCTGATCAAAGAAGTTTCCAGTGGTCTCTTGTATGAACAACCAACACATGTAGTCTACACACATCCTCTATCAGGAGAACCATCACATGTAGTCCACACACATCCTAGACTCTATCAGGAGAACCATCACATGTAGTCTACACACATCCTCTATCAGGTGAACCAACACATGTAGTCTACACACATCCTAGACTCTATCAGGTGAACCATCACATGTAGACTACACACATCTAGACTCTATCAGGTGAACCATCACATGTAGACTACACACATCCCTCAGGTGAACCATCAGGTAGAACCATGAACATGTAGACTACACACATGAACCCTCTATCAGGTGAACCATCACATGTAGTCCACACACATCTAGACTCTATCAGGAGAACCATCACATGTAGTCTACACACATCCTCTATCAGGTGAACCAACACATGTAGACTACACACATCCTCTATCAGGTGAACCAACACATGTAGACTACACACATCCTAGACTCTATCAGGTGAACCATCACATGTAGACTACACACATCCTCTATCAGGTGAACCATCACATGTAGACTACACACATCCTCTATCAGGTGAACCATCACATGTAGACTACACACATCCTCTATCAGGTGAACCATCACATGTAGACTACACACATCCTCTATCAGGAGAACCATCACATGTAGTCCACACACATCCTAGACTCTATCAGGAGAACCATCACATGTAGTCTACACACATCCTCTATCAGGTGAACCATCACATGTAGACTACACACATCCTCTATCAGGTGAACCATCACATGTAGACTACACACATCCTCTATCAGGTGAACCAACACATGTAGTCCACACACATCCCAGAAATAGAACCCCCCCCCAAAATCAAACATCAGACATTTTCAATCTGCGACACTGGAAGAGCAACGTTCATGACTCGTACACGAAGAGCATTTAAATGATTTGAAACGGTCGCCATTTTATGCTTTCTCTTCAGCTGATGCTAATCTTTAACATTCATTTTAATTGAGGCCATATGATTTCTCCTGAGGGCAGCAGGATCTAGACAACACAACACATTGAACATGGACTCAACTGAATTTTTTATCACTTTAGAATTATTAAAACATCCGACAAAGCATTTTGGGGGGTTAACAATACATTTTAATAACGTTGGAGTTTAAAACATTACCTCGCCAACACGGGAGCCTCACGGATCCTACACTTGTCTTTTCAGCAGAGATACATTTGGAAATCGTTTATAAGCAATAGGTTATACATCTCTCCTTTCTTTAAGGGTTTTCTTTGTCAAATTTCACATAAAATTGGTTTAAAGACACTAACTTTGAAAGTTTCAGATTTTTCAGTACCTGTTTCAGGTGATCTGTGGCAAGACTGTAGTCCAAGGTGTTATCAAGATTTTTCCGGATGTGAGAACATCAATAAAACCCAAGGGTCAAAGTTTTACCACTCCAGCAACAACAGAATATTAACACTTTACCTGCTGAAATACATGATGGAAGACATGAACTGAATCTAGAATGTTCACACTTTAACTGTTATAATACATGATGGAAGACATGAACTGAATCTAGAATGTTCACACTTTAACTGTTATAATACATGATGGAAGACATGAACTGAATCTAGAATGTTCACACTTTAACTGTTATAATACATGATGGAAGACATGAACTGAATCTAGAATGTTCACACTTTAACTGTTATAATACATGATGGAAGACATGAACTGAATCTAGAATGTTCACACTTTAACTGTTATAATACATGATGGAAGACATGAACTGAATCTAGAATGTTCACACTAACTGTTATAATACATGATGGAAGACATGAACTGAATCTAGAATGTTCACACTTTAACTGTTATAATACATGATGGAAGACATGAACTGAATCTAGAATGTTCACACTTTAACTGTTATAATACATGATGGAAGACATGAACTGAATCTAGAATGTTCACACTTTAACTGTTATAATACATGATGGAAGACATGAACTGAATCTAGAATGTTCACACTAACTGTTATAATACATGATGGAAGACATGAACTGAATCTAGAATGTTCACACTTTAACTGTTATAATACATGATGGAAGACATGAACTGAATCTAGAATGTTCACACTAACTGTTATAATACATGATGGAAGACATGAACTGAATCTAGAATGTTAACACTTTAACTGTTATAATAGATGATAGAAGACATGAACTGAATCTAGAATGTTCACACTTTAACTGTTATAATACATGATGGAAGACATGAACTGAATCTAGAATGTTCACACTTTAACTGTTATAATACATGATGGAAGACATGAACTGAATCTAGAATGTTCACACTTTAACTGTTATAATACATGATGGAAGACATGAACTGAATCTAGAATGTTCACACTTTAACTGTTATAATACATGATGGAAGACATGAACTGAATCTAGAATGTTCACACTTTAACTGTTATAATACATGATGGAAGACATGAACTGAATCTAGAATGTTCACACTTTAACTGTTATAATACATGATGGAAGACATGAACTGAATCTAGAATGTTCACACTTTAACTGTTATAATACATGTTCACACTTTAACTGTTATAATAGATGTTATAATACATGATGGAAGACATGAACTGAATCTAGAATGTTCACACTTTAACTGTTATAATACATGATGGAAGACATGAACTGAATCTAGAATGTTCACACTTTAACTGTTATAATACATGATGGAAGACATGAACTGAATCTAGAATGTTCACACTTTAACTGTTATAATACATGATGGAAGACATGAACTGAATCTAGAATGTTCACACTTTAACTGTTATAATACATGATGGAAGACATGAACTGAATCTAGAATGTTCACACTTTAACTGTTATAATACATGATGGAAGACATGAACTGAATCTAGAATGTTCACACTTTAACTGTTATAATACATGATGGAAGACATGAACTGAATCTAGAATGTTCACACTTTAACTGTTATAATACATGATGGAAGACATGAACTGAATCTAGAATGTTCACACTTTAACTGTTATAATACATGATGGAAGACATGAACTGAATCTAGAATGTTCACACTTTAACTGTTATAATACATGATGGAAGACATGAACTGAATCTAGAATGTTCACACTTTAACTGTTATAATACATGATGGAAGACATGAACTGAATCTAGAATGTTCACACTTTAACTGTTATAATACATGATGGAAGACATGAACTGAATCTAGAATGTTCACACTTTAACTGTTATAATACATGATGGAAGACATGAACTGAATCTAGAATGTTCACACTTTAACTGTTATAATACATGATGGAAGACATGAACTGAATCTAGAATGTTCACACTTTAACTGTTATAATACATGATGGAAGACATGAACTGAATCTAGAATGTTCACACTTTAACTGTTATAATACATGATGGAAGACATGAACTGAATCTAGAATGTTCACACTTTAACTGTTATAATACATGATGGAAGACATGAACTGAATCTAGAATGTTCACACTTTAACTGTTATAATACATGATGGAAGACATGAACTGAATCTGAATGTTCACACTTTAACTGTTATAATACATGATGGAAGACACTGTTATAATACATGATGGAAGACATGAATCTAGAATGTTCTGGAAGACATGTTCACACTTTAACTGTTATAATAGATGATGGAAGACATGAACTGAATCTAGAATGTTCACACTTTAACTGTTATAATACATGATAGAAGACATGAACTGAATCTAGAATGTTCACACTTTAACTGTTATAATAGATGATGGAAGACATGAACTGAATCTAGAATGTTCACACTTTAACTGTTATAATACATGATGGAAGACATGAACTGAATCTAGAATGTTCACACTTTAACTGTTATAATACATGATGGAAGACATGAACTGAATCTAGAATGTTAACACTTTAACTGTTATAATACATGATGGAAGACATGAACTGAATCTAGAATGTTCACACTAACTGTTATAATACATGATGGAAGACATGAACTGAATCTAGAATGTTCACACTTTAACTGTTATAATACATGATGGAAGACATGAACTGAATCTAGAATGTTAACACTTTACCTGTTATAATACATGATGGAAGACACACTGAGTCAGACAGTAATACAGAGAAGTACCACATGGAGAATGATAGTTTCATATAGTTCATGAAAAACCCTTGTAGAAGCCTTGTCAGTCTGTGGGACATAACGTTGCATTGTGTTGCTAATCTGTTACGCATGTGTGTGTGTGTGCCCTTATGTGAGTGCATGCTAGTGTTTGTAGTGTGTGTGGGTGTATGGATGTGTGTCTGTGCCTGGGTGTGACATTGTGGCCAGCCGGGTGCTGCTCCCCTCCTACACTGGTGTGTGTGTGTGTGCGCGTGTCTGACCCAGTGATGCCAGACCTCTCCTACTCCACAGTGTTACACTACCCAGGACAGACCTCTCCTGTCCACAGTGTGTGACAGTCATAGTGCCCAGGACTGACCTCCTCCCACTCCTCTAGTGTTAGCTGGGCCCAGGACAGACTCTCCTACTCCAGTCTGTGTGTTTGACAGAGGAATGAGTGTTACACAGGACAGGACTCTCCTACTCCACAGTGTTCACAGACAGACCTCTCCTACTCCACCAGGTGTCCACAGTGTGTACTCTACCCAGGACAGACCTCTCCTACTCCACAGTGTTACACTACCCAGGACAGACCTCTCCTACTCCACAGTGTTACACTACCCAGGACAGACCTCTCCTACTCCACAGTGTTACACTACCCAGGACAGGCCTCTCCTACTCCACAGTGTTACTCTACCCAGGACAGACCTCTCCTACTCCACAGTGTTACTCTACCCAGGACAGACCTCTCCTACTCCACAGTGTTACACTTCCCAGGACAGGACTCTTCATTCTGTCCACTGGTGCAGAGCAGCAGAGTACTCTGGGGTTTGAATAGTAAGTATTATCATGGTTATCTCTGTAACTGTCTTATCATGTCAGAAGGACTGTTTTGATTCTGTTGCTTTCTGAAATGTCTAAGAGTTACTGGTTATTATGTTCATGTTATAACATGTTATTAGGCTGATATGTTGGGACATGTTATTAGGCTGATATGTTGGGACATGTTATAATTTTAATATGTTGGGACATGTTATTAGGCTGATATGTTGGGACATGTTATAATTTTAATATGTTGGGACATGTTATTAGGCTGATATGTTGGGACATGTTATTAGGCTGATATGTTGGGACATGTTATTAGGCTGATATGTTGGGACATGTTATTAGGCTGATATGTTGGGACATGTTATAATTGTAATATGTTGGGACATGTTACTATGTGTGTATACATTAACATAAACAGGTTCAGAGTATTCACAATGTGTTTCTTCATCATGTCCTGGCAGGAATATTGTTGTTGCTGTTGACACGTCTGAGGATGTGGAAGAGGAGACCATCACTGTTTCTACCATAAGACACAGAACTACAGGTTATTCAACCAAGAGGAAAGAGACAGATCCATTCCTGCAACAATCCCGGGACGTACAAGAACACGTTATCAAGGGGAACTTCTGTCACCTGTAATCATTGTTTTGGAGAAGAGAGGAGATTTGACGCCATCTTGACAACACTCATCATCTAGTGAAAACCAGGGAAAACACACCGGGCCCAGTTGAACAGAACTGTTTGGGACTTTTGCACGTCGCCATGGCGTCCACAGGTCTACAGCTACTTGGCCTCCTATTGGCCGTGATGGGCTGGGTGGGTGGGGCTCTCGTCTGCGCCGCCCCCTTGTGGCGAGTCTCCGCCTTCGCGGGCGGGGAGATCGTGATCGCCCAGGTTCTCTGGGAGGGGCTATGGATGACGTGTTTGTCCCAGAGTACGGGACAGATCCAGTGTAAGACTTACGACTCTACCCTGGCCCTCCCCGTCTCCGCCCAGGTGTCCCGCACCCTCTCCGTGCTCTCCCTCCTCTTCTGCCTCTTCGCCGTCCTGCTAGGCGTGGCTGGGGCTAAGTGCACCAAGTGTCTAGGGGAAGGAGCCTACTCGTCCAAGGCTAGGCTAGCCCGCGTGGCTGGGGCTCTGTTCTTCTTCTCTGGGCTGCTCTACCTGATACCCATCTGCTGGACGGCCTACGCCGTGGTCAGGGATTTTTACGATCCAAAAGTCGCCGCGCCGCTGAAGAGAGAGTTAGGCCCCGCCTTGTATCTAGGCTGGGGGGCGGGAGTTCTGCTGCTGGTTGGAGGGGCTCTGCTGAATGCAGGCTCCTCCCCTCCAGGGGTTAGGGCGACGCCTACTTTTGGGGGAGGTGGGAGGAGTAACCCACTGCCTGTGGTGGTAGAGGAGAAGGAGTATGTCTGAACCATGTCACACCAGGGTTGTGATCATTACTTTGAGAGAAAATGGACTGAAACAGGGAGGGACTACCTGAACGTGTCCAATAAGAAATGTTCATCTTTGTTGTCCATTGTAAAACATTTTGCAACATTATGCCCTAATGAATAAACCCCGTCACTAAACTCTCAGTGAAGGAGAGACAGGTCAACATGTAAATAAAAAAATGCTTATGATTACGTTTCAGAAAATCTGCATGATTATTCTCCATTTCTTATGACCACTTGTAGACAGCTTTGTTATTTTGTTATGACATGATCTTCTAGTTGTTTTTATTATGACATCATCTTCTAGTTGTTTTCATTATGACATCGTCTTCTGGTTGTTTTCATTATGACATCGTCTTCTGGTTGTTTTCATTATGACATCATCCTCTAGTTGTTTTTATTCTGATTTGAGTTTTCTGAGTTAACTTCTTCTTGGTGTAATTTATACATGAAATAATAAAGTATTTTACAACATGTTTGTAATTGCTACTACACTCATATTTACAAGTTATTTGTTTTAGCTACTGCAGTCATGTATTTACAAGTTGTTTGTTCCAGCTACTGCAGTTGTTTGTCAGAGTAGAAGGACTATGTGTGATACACTTGTGCCAGTGTGGGAGGTGAAATGCATCGTGGGATGTGTTAATAACTAAATGTTTATTAATGTGACATAACTGTCATTTCTCAGATTCCACACTGCCCCCTCTCTCTCCCTCTGTGTGTGTGTGTGTGTGTGTGTGTGTGTATGTGCGTGTCTGACAGGTGTTTGTGTGTATGCCAGACTCCTTGTGTGAGCAGTGTTTGTGTGTGTGTGTGTGTGTGTGTTGTATACAGAGTGGTTATACAGTAGCACAAAGGCAGAGTACAGGACACAGACAAAGACCATCTGTATAACATGTGCCAGGACAAGAGTCAGCCACAACATATTAACCCAGTCACGTGAACACGTACGACAGCATAGAAACAGAATCTATAGACCGGGCTCTCCCCATTCAAGTCAATGAAAGTTCCATATAGAGGTTACAAGTCCTTTCTATAGTTAGTTAGTTCCATACAACAACAATGGACTCCATTATTACAGGGCTTTCCAGAACTGCGTTAAAATACTTGCTGATGACTCAACAGTGGTCGGCCTGATCACCAACAACGATGAGCCTATAGGGAGGAGGCCAGAGACCTGGCCGTGTGGTGCCAGGACAACAACCTCTCCCTCAACGTAATAAAGACAAAGGAGATGATTGATGACTACAGGAAAAGGAGGAACGAGCCACGCCCCCATTCTCATCGCCGGGGCTGTAGTGGAGCAGGTTGAGCGCTTCAAATTCCTTGGTGTCCACATCACCAACAACTTAACATGGTCCAAGAACACCAAGACAGTTGTGAAGACGGCACGACAACACCTATTCTGACTGAAAAGACTTGGCATTGGTCCGAAGATCCTCAAAAGGTTTTACAGCTGCACCATCGAGAGCATCCTGACGGGTTGCATCACTGCCTGGTATGGCAACCGCTCGGCCTCTGACCGCAAGGCACTACAGAGGGTAGTGCGAACGGCCCAGTACATCATCGGGGCCAGGCTTCCTGCCATCCAGGACCTCTATACCAGGCGGTGTCAGAGGAAGGCCCTAAAAATTGTCAAAAACTCCAGCCACCCTAGTCGTAGAATGTTCTCTCTGCTACAGCACGGCAAGCGGTACCGGAGCGCCAAGTCTAGGTCCAAGAGGCTTCTAAACAGCTTCTACCCCAACCTCCATCTCTTCATTCAAGGAATCAATCATGGACACTCTTACTGACAGGCTGCTTCGCGTGATGTATTGTTGTCTCTACCTTCTTGCCTTTGTGCTGTTGTCTGGGACCAATAATGTTTGTAACATGTTTTATGTTGTGCTGCTGTCATGTTGTGTTGATGCCATCTTGTGTTGCTACCATGTTGTTGTCATGTTGTGTTACTACCATGCTGTGTTGCCATGTTGTGTTGCTACCATGTTGTTGTCATGTTGTGTTGATGCCATCTTGTGTTGCTACCATGTTGTTGTCATGTTGTGTTGCTACCATGCTGTGTTGTCATGTGTTGCTGCCATGCTATGTTGTTGTCTTAAGTCTCTCTTTTTATAGTGTTGTGGTGTCTTGTTGTGATGTGTGTTTTGTCCTCAATTTTTATTTTGAATCCCAGCCTCCATCCCCACAGGAGGCCTTTTGCCTTTTGGTAGGCCGTCATTATAAATAAGAATTTGTTCTTAACTACTTAAATAAAGCTTGAATATATATATATATTTAAAAGATCTGGTGCTTTCCTCTGGGTCTCAAAGTGCTTTAAAAAAACGAACCCCATCCACTACCAATGTAACCTTTCATTTAACTAGGCAAGTCAGTTAAGAACAAATTGTTATTGACAATGATGGACGACGCTGGGCCAATTGTGCGCCCTGCCCTATGGTACTCCCAATCATGGCTGGTTGTGATACAGCCTGGAATCAAACCAGGGTGTCTGTAGTGACACCTCAAGCACTGAGATGAAGTGCCTGACACTGCTGTGCCACTCGGGAGCCAACAATCATCAAATCAAATCAAATTCTATTTGTCACATACACATGGTTAGCAGATGTTAATGCGAGTGTAGTGAAATGCTTGTGCTTCTAGTTCCGACAATGCAGTAATAACCAACGAGTAATCTAGCTAACAATTCCAAAACTACTACCTTATACACACAAGTGTAAAGGGATAAAGAATATGTGGTATATCTGAGAAATGAACAACAGCCATGTTGTGGAACTACTATTAGCAATCAACTCATAGAATGGCAAAGACAATTACACTTTTACACTTTGACTATTTCTGTGACCATATTTACAGGGAATGCCTCTAGACCTAAACCAAACTACAGTTCCCCTATATATCCACAAGGGGGCAGTAGAGGTGTATTTTTCATAGAAACAAAGTCATCTTTCACACAGAGAGAGAGAGAGAGAGAGAGGGTGTATCTCAATAGTCTAGTGGCTTTACTCTCCTTGTCTCTCTGCTTGCCTTTGTGCTGATTTCAAAATACAAGATAGGATAACACAGACAGCAATGTGAAGGATGGCTAATGGTCATTTGTCAAGCCATCTCATGTTCTATACAGATGAAGGAAAGGAGACATAAAAGGTTAGGAAGCCAAGCCAGACTATTGACATGCATCCCCTACTGGACAAGCATCTCCATAGTTACTGAAACAGCATGGGGATTTTAAGGGTCACATTCCGTAGTGAGTTGTTCTAAGTTCAGGGAAGTAAAGGCATGTAAATGACATTTTTTGGTTGAAAAGGTCAGACACAGTAAATTCAATGAACCTGGGCTAGCTTATCAAATGCTATATGCTTAGGCTAGTCACTGTTGTGACCTCAATACAAGTATCTGGGTGGAAGGGCGAGCATGTTCATTTGAACCAGTGACCAAAGTTCCAGCGCTTAAAAGAACTCTTTGCACCAGGCAGGAATGTTACAGCGCGCGAAGAGATTCCGACCAAGTCAGGAGCGCGCACACAAACACATTGGGTCAACGTGTACCACCACCTCTATGCCACACACACACACAATAACAACTAATATAACGTGTATATTTAAACACAGGGCATGTGACCTTCTGTGTGACTCTTTAACGATGTTCTGATGAGTATTTGTCCTGGGGAATGCGAGGCGAGCTGGCAAACTCCTCCTGGCGCGAGGTCAGCATTTACATAGAGGCATTCTGGAACAACGGTGGCTTTTAAACACGTTGAAGTGTTTGACTTAAGATGTCGAAGTTGTACTTTTACATGGTTATGTGTTGTTTTCGTAGCCTTCTGAGAAATGGCTCTAGCTATTGTCTAGAACTCGCCAACAGGCTGCCAAGTGACGACTGCATTGAAAAATAGAAGGGATACATTTTGGCTCCAGTCAATGCGGATGTTATTGCATCTGTGACGGATGACACGAACAGCTCTCGGTCAAAAGCAATGTCAGAGAGTTCGGGAAACAATAACAGTAGAATAGAAACTTTGTAACCAGTTTCAAATTGTTTCATCTAACCATTCGTTACCACGGATACGATGTATCGCCGCTTGACTCCGTTGAAAAAGAAAGTTTCTTCACCGGAGAATGTTGGGAATTGTTTCCCTTAAAGCGACAGAGTACTTGTACACTGTGTCTGGTTGGGTAGCTGACTACTTGAGGGTGTACTGTCTCTTTAAGAAAAACGGGCATCCTCTCTGTAGCGTAGGTTAGACAAACCGGTGACTTTTTCAGTTTTGACGTTTGCAAAAACAACCTGCAGAAAATAAATTGTCGAGCGGCGACCTTTGAGTCTGGCTAGCTAGAGCCCTAGGAGGCAGTTCCTCAGCCCGGGGTGGCAATTGGCTGCGCGTGCACTCACTGCGACTCCCCTCTTGTCTCTCTCTCGATCCATTTCCTATCACGCGTTCTGTAAAATTGCCTACACACACGCGCACGATGTGGTTTGCGTGTGTATGCGTGCACCGGAACCCAAAGTCCGTCGGTGGCGTCTTCAAATTTGAAGATTAACGAGGTTATCCTCCATTCGACCCGCGGAGAGAGAAAGAGG
This sequence comes from Oncorhynchus tshawytscha, assembly GCF_018296145.1. Classification (NCBI taxonomy): domain Eukaryota; kingdom Metazoa; phylum Chordata; class Actinopteri; order Salmoniformes; family Salmonidae; genus Oncorhynchus; species Oncorhynchus tshawytscha. The sequence goes on from NW_024608880.1 coordinate 11,386, forward strand.
GGACCAGAAAGCACAGACTGCTGCGCCGACCTGTTTGCGTGTCGAGGCGGAAAGGGAGCTTGGCTCTGGCCAGCTGCGTTGTTGGACTGGATCGAATTGGACTCAGCGAAGAGCAGTAGGACTATATAAAGACAGGAGGGGAAATATGAGCGATAAACGGATGTCGCGGTGGTATTTTGGGGGCTCGCCTCCTGTGGGGCTGCCTGCTGCACCCATCCTCTGGACCTCATCAAAGTAAGTGGTGGAGAGAGAACCCTAGAACCCCCTAGCAGGATTATAGCCGACCTACGGAGGCTGCAGGCCCGCTAGTCAGCCAGCTGTTTACCTGGGAGACTAGGGACAACAACTGCCCTAATTTCATCCTGTGTTATAAAAGACTAAACGGGCTACTGGGATCTATCCAAACGGAACACAGCGCCCTGCTGATGATTGGAGAAAATAGGACAGAAAATGAAAGTTGTAGAATCATTTTCTCTCTCTCTCTCCTCTAGCCTAGTGACATGACTGTGTCTGTGTCCCGCGGAGGTACGGGAAGCAGTGATCGGCCTCGTTAAGCGCGATCTCTCCAGTTCACTGACCGGCTAACCGCGCCGTTACGGTGCAATGTAAACAGGGTTGGGCCTAGTCGAACTGTAGCGTTAAAGCCGTCTCATATTACGGATAACTTACAGTAGTCAGTAGTAGTAGCCACATGCTCTACTGTTGTCATTGAGCATGTTCACACCAGGGTCATCTTGAAGTCCGGAATAGCACACACAGAATGACATATCCTAACTCTACAGTAGGCCTGTGTGCGGTATAACGTGTGTAGGCTTAATTAACACGCCTGATGAACACTGCAGGTCCCAGCTGAACTGTACTGGCCTGTTAATGCATCCAGCATAGTTTCTGGAACGTCCTGGAAAGTGAAGGAAAATACCAGAGCCAGCACAGTGCGGTTGTGGTCCTATAGTGTAACAGGCAACAGGATGACAGATGCATACAAGTAGGTCAGTGTGTAGTATAATTATATAGACGTGGTATGAAATTACAGCACTAACCAGCAGTCTTAAAGCAGCTGGGGCTTCCTGTGTGTAGCGTCTCTGTGTTTGAGTGTACTAAGAGGTCTGGGCCTTTATGGCACAGGTGGTAGTCCACAAGGAAGGCCTGTAACTGCAGGGTTGCTGGTTCAAACCCTGCTCCAGATGCTTTCCCTTCGATCGCTGTATCTGTATTGGTAGTGGGAGGAGCTAGTGTTGGACAGAGGGCAGTGGGTGGAGTTAGTGTTGGACAGGGGGTAGTGGGTGGAGCTAGTGTTGTACAGAGGGTAGTGGGAGGAGCTAGTGTTGTACTGAGGATAGTGGGTGGAGCTAGTGTTGTACAGAGGGTAGTGGGTGGAGTTAGTGTTGGACAGAGGGTAGTGGGTGGAGTTAGTGTTGGACAGAGGGTAGTGGGTGGAGTTAGTGTTGGACAGAGGGTAGTGGGTGGAGTTAGTGTTGGACAGAGGGTAGTGGGTGGAGCTAGTGTTGGACAGAGGGCAGTGGGTGGAGCTAGTGTTGGACAGAGGGCAGTGGGTGGAGCTAGTGTTGGACAGAGGGTAGTGGGAGGAGCTAGTGTTGGACAGAGATGATAGGACAGTGGGTGGAGCTAGTGTTGGACAGAGGTGTGTGTGTTTGGAGTTGATAGTGTAGCCTAGACAGCCTGTCTCAACTCGCCTACTTAGAAAAGTCTAAAGGTATATAATTACTTTGCTGGAGAGTCCCACACACACACACACCCATACAGCACACACTAACACACACACACAGGCCAGGGTCATCTACTGTTGTCATGGAGAATGTACAGGCCAGGGTCATCTACTGTTGTCATGGAGAATGTACAGGCCAGGGTCATCTGGATGTCTAGAATAGATCCACCCATCCTGGTCTATCCTGTAGGCTGGTGCAGAGAGAGAGAGAGATGCATAATCCTCAGGGAGATCTCAAGAGTTGACAAACCTGCCAGAACAAGACAAACAAGATGTGTAAGAAGCATTGGTCCTCTGAAGCCAGCCATGCCCAGAGTCATCTGTTCAGAGAGTTGGGTCAGGCTTTAGAACGGACGCCATGTTAGTTGCCTTCATTCTCTAACTGTTGGTGATGTCACAATAGGAGAGAGCCTCTGACAATTCCCTATGAAATAACCCGCTATAGAAACTAGCAAATGTTTTTATTGATTAGCATTCTGCATAATGTGTATCCAAGTGTTGTGTTATCAACAAATTGCATATCTGGTTTCACTGGACATCTTCATAGTTCTAAAAACCTATCAGAAATACATCGCGCAACGTGAACGTGTAAATGATCACTTATCAACGGCTATGGAGTTCAGGCAGAAATTGACCACCTTTGACACAAACCGACAACCTACGACCACACCCCGTTCAAAGACACAAATGTTTTGTCTTGCCCTCCCTCTGAATGGCACACATAAAACAACATATAAACAACACACATAAAACAACATATAAACAACACACATAAAACAATCTGTCTCAGTTGCCTCAAGGCTTACAAATCCTGCTTTAACATGTTTCCTCCCCTTCATCTACACTGATGGAAGTGGATTTAACAAGTGGTATCAATAGGGGATCCTAGATTCACCTGGTCAGTCTAATTACTGGAAAGACTTCTTAATGTTTTGTCCACTGTATATGACTCTAGCCTAGCTTCCCCTCTTCTCCTGAAGCTAGCCATGCCTGGCCTAGCTTCTCCTCTTCTCCTGAAGCTAGCCATGCCTGGCCTAGCTTCTCCTCTTCTCCTGAAGCTAGCCTTGCCTAGCCTAGCTTCCCCTCTTCTCCTGAAGCTAGCCTTGCCTGGCCTAGCTTCTCCTCTTCTCCTGAAGCTAGCCTTGCCTAGCCTAGCTTCCCCTCTTCTCCTGAAGCTAGCCTTGCCTAGCCTAGCCTCTCCTCTTCTCCTGAAGCTAGCCTTGCCTAGCCTAGCTTCCCCTCTTCTCCTGAAGCTAGCCATGCCTGGCCTAGCTTCTCCTCTTCTCCTGAAGCTAGCCATGCCTGGCCTAGCCTCTCATCTTCTCCTGAAGCTAGCCTTGTCTAGCCTCTCCTCTTCTCCTGAAGCTAGCCTTGTCTAGCCTAGCCTCTCCTCTTCTCCTGAAGCTAGCCTTGCCTAGCCTAGCCTCTCCTCTTCTCCTGAAGCTAGCCTTGCCTAGCCTAGCCTCTCCTCTTCTCCTGAAGCTAGCCTTGCCTAGCCTAGCTTCCCCTCTTCTCCTGAAGCTAGCCTTGCCTAGCCTAGCTTCCCCTCTTCTCCTGAAGCTAGCCTTGCCTAGCCTAGCCTCTCCTCTTTTCCTGAAGCTAGCCTTGCCTAGCCTAGCTTCCCCTCTTCTCCTGAAGCTAGCCATGCCTGGCCTAGCTTCTCCTTCTCCTGAGTGCTGGTGAGCGGCGCTCCCTCATTTTTTTCAATTTGAGAATACATAGACCTCAAACTATTTCTGGAAAATCATTCTAAATAAATAATTTTTAATTACCACAAATATTCCATGAAAAACACTAGGCTATTTATTTGGTTTGTCATTCTATGTATAGCAGCCTAGAGGTAGATAAATGGTGGTAACTTCCCTGTCGTCTCTCTGACGGAGGTGAGAAGGATGAAGAACTGTAAGCTACCTGTGTGTGCACTGCGGAGGCCTCGCCTCTCTGACCTAGTGAAGCTAGCCGTGCCTCTCCTCTCTGACCTAGTTCCAACAACACACTGTTGTTACTATGCCTGTTTTAGTCTGACATGAAGCCAGTTGCCCTAGTAACACCCTGAGGGGAGGATCAGGATCTCACGTGTGTGTGTGTGTGTGTGTAACTTGAAACAACTTAACACCCACATCTAAGTTATGGCATTGTCTTCCTATCAGTATTAGAATCTATTGAGTCATGACTGTAACAATGGAACAGTGTGTTGGTGATGTGACTCAGGACTAGCTGGAGGTTAGAGGTTAAATGCTGACTTTCTCTTTTTGGGAAAAGGCCCCAGCTCTGCATTTTTGACTTTCAGTGTCATTAGAGGAGATACTTACTGTATTCTGACTATCTTCTCTAGTCATCAGAGAAGATAGTCAGCAAACTCACTCACTTATTTGTTAGTTATTTAATTAATTAGTTATTTTGTTTGTTCATTCCTTCGGTCATTCATGCACTTTTGTTTTATTCGCTGGTTCAGTCATTCGTTCACTCATTGCACTGTGTCCTGACTGGAGAGATTATTGAGTATCAGCCAGGTCCTGCAGCAACCAGCTATCTGTGTCTGTATTCGGGGTGTGAATTATTATCTACCCGCACCAGGGGAGAGAGAGAGAGAGGGAGAGAGAGAGTTTGTGTTCCATAGTTGTAGGCCTTGGCGGCCTTTGAGCTCAGAGTTCTGATTAGCCGGTGGGAGCGAGAGACGTGATTGGTCGGCTGGAGGCCACACTTGGAGCAGAGCCCAGTCGATAAAAAGCCCTCTGAGAAGAACAATACATTACACTGTCAGAGAGAGACATAAGGAAGGAGGGAGAGAGTTCGAAGGAAGTCAGAATTACCTACCAAAAACCTGTTCCCTGTACACACACGAGAATGTCAGTAATTGTGACATTCCAACTACTGCTACAACTGTCACAACCCCATATCTACAGCTATCTCCACTGACTCACTACTACCACATTATACTACTATCTCCACTGACTCACTACTACTACATTATACTACTATCTCCACTGACTCACAACTACTACATTATACTACTATCTCCACTGACTCACTACTACTACATTATACTACTATCTCCACTGACTCACTACTACTACATTATACTACTATCTCCACTGACTCACTACTACCACATTATACTACTATCTCACTACTACTACATTATACTACTATCTCCACTGACTCACTACTACTACATTATACTACTATCTCCACTGACTCACTACTACTACATGTACTACCATCTCCACTGACTCACAACTACAACATTATACTACTATCTCTATAGACAGTAACTACTACATGGTACTACTATCTCTATAGACAGTAACTACTACATGGTACTGCTATCTCTATAGACAGTAACTACTACATGGTACTACTATCTCTATAGACAGTAACTACTACATGGTACTACTACATGGTACTACTATCTCTATAGACAGTACCTACTACATGGTACTACTATCTCTATAGACAGTAACTACTACATGGTACTACTATCTCTATAGACAGGTACTACTACATGGTACTACTATCTCTATAGACAGTAACTACTACATGGTACTACTATCTCTATAGGCTGTAACTACTACATGGTACTACTACATGGTACTACTATCTCTATAGACAGTAACTACTACATAGTAGTACCATCTCTATAGACAGTAACTACTACATAGTAGTACCATCTCTATAGACAGTAACTACTACATGGTACTACTATCTCTATAGACAGTAACTACTACATGGTACTACTATCTCTATAGACAGTAACTACTACATGGTACTACTATCTCTATAGACAGTAACTACTACATGGTACTACTATCTCTATAGACAGTAACTACTACATGGTACTACTATCTCTATAGACAGTAACTACTACATGGTACTACTATCTCTATAGACAGTAACTACTACATGGTACTACTATCTCTATAGACAGTAACTACTACATGGTACTACTATCTCTATAGACAGTAACTACTACATGGTACTACTATCTCTATAGGCTGTAACTACTACATGGTACTACTACATGGTACTACTATCTCTATAGACAGTAACTACTACATGGTACTACTATCTCTATAGACAGTAACTACTACATGGTACTACTATCTCTATAGACAGTAACTACTACATGGTACTACTACATGGTACTACTATCTCTATAGACAGTAACTACTACATGGTACTACTATCTCTATAGACAGTAACTACTACATGGTACTACTACATGGTACTACTATCTCTATAGACAGTAACTACTACATGGTACTACTATCTCTATAGACAGTAACTACTACATGGTACTACTACATGGTACTACTATCTCTATAGACAGTAACTACTACATAGTAGTACCATCTCTATAGACAGTAACTACTACATGGTACTACTATCTCTATAGACAGTAACTACTACATGGTACTACTATCTCTATAGACAGTAACTACTACATGGTACTACTATCTCTATAGACAGTAACTACTACATGGTACTACTACATGGTACTACTACATGGTACTACTATCTCTATAGACAGTAACTACTACATAGTAGTACCATCTCTATAGACAGTAACTACTACATGGTACTACTATCTCTATAGACAGTAACTACTACATGGTACTACTATCTCTATAGACAGTAACTACTACATGGTACTACTACATGGTACTACTACATGGTACTACTATCTCTATAGACAGTAACTACTACATGGTACTACTACATGGTACTACTATCTCTATAGGCAGTAACTACTACATGGTACTACTACATGGTACTACTATCTCTATAGACAGTAACTACTACATGGTACTACTATCTCTATAGATAGTAAACTATAATACACCTCAAGGACAGTGTGTGTGTGTGTGTGCACAGCGATGTGTGTGTAGATTTATCTCTACCATAAGTCACAGTGACACACCTGTTCCTGCCATCGTGTACCACCTCACAGATCACCACAGTTACAACCAGGTCAGCTGAGCTATAAACACTCAGACAGCAGTATGACAGACAGAAACACACTGTCTGTCGGTCTGTCACGCTAGTGTGTGTCTCTGTCTGTCTGAAAGAGAGAGACAGTTCCACAGTCACTAAGAAATATCCACACTGATGACTGACTGTGATAATGGTAATGATGATGAAGATACAGTATATTGATTGTATTTGTAATGATGAAGATGATGAAATAGTGTGTGTGTGTGTGTGCATGCGTAGGTCCACCTGCAGACCCAGCAGAAGGGGAAGATGGGGATGGTGAGCATGGCCATGCAGGTAGTGAAGAACGATGGAGCTCTGGCTCTGTACAACGGACTCAGCGCATCACTCTGCAGACAGGTAGGAGGATGGAGAGGGTGTGTGGTAGAGAGGGAGGGAGAGGGTGTGTGGTAGAGGGGGAGGGAGAGGGTGTGTGTTAGAGAGAGAATGGGTGTAATCCTATAATGATAGTTCCATCTATTCCAGAGATGGGTATATAGAACCTATATAGTTCCAGGCAGAAGGATCAGTATTCTATTCCAGAGATGGGTATATAGAACCTATATAGTTCCAGGCAGAAGGATCAGTATTCTATTCCAGAGATAGGTATATAGAACCTATATAGTTCCAGGCAGAAGGATCAGTATTCTATTCCAGAGATAGGTATATAGAACCTATATAGTTCCAGGCAGAAGGATCAGTATTCTATTCCAGAGATGGGTATATAGAACCTGAGTGTTCCAGGCAGAAGGATCAGTATTCTATTCCAGAGATAGGTATATAGAACCTATATAGTTCCAGGCAGAAGGATCAGTATTCTATTCCAGAGATGGGTATATAGAACCTATATAGTTCCAGGCAGAAGGATCAGTATTCTATTCCAGAGATGGGTATATAGAACCTGAGTGTTCCAGGCAGAAGGATCAGTATTATGTTCCAGAGATAGGTATATAGAACCTGAGTGTTCCAGGCAGAAGGATCAGTATTCTATTCCAGAGATGGGTATATAGAACCTGAGTGTTCCAGGCAGAAGGATCAGTATTCTATTCCAGAGATGGGTATATAGAACCTGAGTGTTCCAGGCAGAAGGATCAGTATTCTATTCCAGAGATAGGTATATAGAACCTGAGTGTTCCAGGCAGAAGGATCAGTATTCTATTCCAGAGATAGGTATATAGAACCTTTTTGACCTTTTTAGGCAAGTCAGTTAAGAACAGATTCTTATTTACAATGACGGCCTAGGAACAGTGGGTTAACGGACTTGTTCAGGGGTAGAAGGACAGATTTGTACCTTGTCAGCTCGGGGATTTGATATAGCAACCTTCCGGTCACTAGTCCAACACTCTAACCACTAGGCAACCTACCGCCCCAATGCCTCACCTGGATCCAGTTTGTTTCATTGGCCGAGTGGAAGTTAGTAACCCCTCTGACAGTATTGCATCAGAAGAAATTCTCTATATGAAGATAGACCAGTAGTAAGCATGTCAGTTGGTTACCACGGTAACACACTGTGAGGAATCTGGTGTAGGGTGAAGTTGGCCATAAACACTGATCTGTGGTCTGTTTAGCATTTCCCTCACTAATGGTTAAGGTTGGGATTGAGGGAGGGATAGCTGATCCTAGATCTGTGCCTAAGAAACTGGTTGGGGTGCTGAAACGTCCTGTTAACGCCTCTACTGACATCTCTCTCTGGAGAGGAACTGTTTCCTGTTTGTGACAGTGTCAGTTAGTGGTGGATTGAAGCTATGACACAACTAGAATGTCAGTAGGAAAGCTACACATCGCTCTTTTTTTCAATTTGTTGTACTTTTTTTCTCTCTCCTCTGCCCTCTACTACCCTCTCTCCCTCCCTCTACTACCCTCTCTCCCTCCCTCTACTATCCTCTCTCCCTCCCTCTACTTCCCTCTCTCCCTCCCTCTACTACCCTCTCTCCTCTCCCTCTACTACCCTCTCTCCCTCCCTCTACTACCCTCTCTCCCCTCTACTACCCTCTCTCCCTCCCTCTACTCCCCTCCCTCCCTCCCTACTACCCCTCTCCCTCTCTCCTCTGCCCTCTACTACCCTCCCTCCCTCCCTCTACTACCCCTCTCCCTCCCTCTACTACCCTCTCTCCCTCCCTCTACTACCCTCTCTCCTCTGCCCTCTACTACCCCCCCTCCCCTCCCTCTACTACCCTCTCTCCCTCCCTCTACTACCCTCTCTCCCTCCCTCTACTACCCTCTCTCCCTCCCTCTACTATCCTCTCTCCCTCCCTCTACTATCCTCTCTCCCTCCCTCTACTACCCTCTCTCCCTCCCTCTACTACCCTCTCTCCCTCCCTCTACTATCCTCTCTCCCTCCCTCTACTATCCTCTCTCCCTCCCTCTACTACCCTCTCTCCCTCCCTCTACTACCCTCTCTCCCTCCCTCTACTATCCTCTCTCCCTCCCTCTACTATCCTCTCTCCCTCCCTCTACTACCCTCTCTCCCTCCCTCTACTACCCTCTCTCCCTCCCTCTACTTCCCTCTCTCCCTCCCTCTACTACCCTCTCTCCCTCCCTCTACTACCCTCCCTCCCTCCCTCTACTATCCTCTCTCCCTCCCTCTACTATCCTCTCTCCCTCCCTCTACTACCCTCTCTCCCTCCCTCTACTATCCTCTCTCCTCTGCCCTCTACTACCCTCTCTCCCTCCCTCTACTACCCTCTCTCCTCTGCCCTCTACTACCCTCTCTCCCTCCCTCTACTATCCTCTCTCCTCTGCCCTCTACTACCCTCTCTCCCTCCCTCTACTACCCTCTCTCCCTCCCTCTACTATCCTCTCTCCCTCCCTCTACTATCCTCTCTCCCTCCCTCTACTACCCTCTCTCCCTCCCTCTACTACCCTCTCTCCCTCCCTCTACTTCCCTCTCTCCCTCCCTCTACTCCCTCTCCCTCCCTCCCTCCTCCCTCCCTCTACTACCCTCTCTCCCTCCCTCTACTACCCTCTCTCCCTCCCTCTACTACCCTCTCTCCCTCCCTCTACTTCCCTCTCTCCCTCCCTCCCTCCCCTCCCTCTACTACCCTCCCTCCCTCCCTCTAGATGTCCTATTCTCTAACTAGGTTTGCTATCTACGAGACAGTCAGAGACATGTTGAGCAGCAGTAACCAGGGGCCCATGCCTTTCTACCAGAAGGTGCTGCTGGGGGCCTTCGGAGGTAGACACACACACACACACACACACAGACACACACACACACAGGCTTGCTAAACCACGCATGTATGCTGAACACACGCTGTGAACAGTCTGAGGGTAATGCTCACACACACACACACACACACACACACACACACACACACACACACACACACACACACACAGTCTGAGAGTAATGCTCTCTCACACACACACAGTCTGAGGGTAATGCTCACACACAGTCGGAGGGTAATGCTCACACACACACAGTCGGAGGGTAATGCTCACACACACACAGTCGGAGGGTAATGCTCACACACACACACAGTCGGAGGGTAATGCTCACACACACACACAGTCTGAGGGTAATGCTCACACACACACACAGTCTGAGGGTAATGCTCACACACACACACAGTCTGAGGGTAATGCTCGCCACACACACACAGTCTGAGGGTAATGCTCCTATTCTCACACACACACACACAGTCTGAGGGTAATGCACACACACACACACAGTCTGAGGGTAATGCTCACACACACAGTCTGAGGGTAATGCTCACACACACAGCCTGGGGTAATGCTCACACACACAGTCTGAGGGTAATGCTCACACACACACAGTCTGAGGGTAATGCTCACACACACACACACACACACACAGTCTGAGGGTAATGCTCACACACACACACACACACACAGTCTGAGGGTAATGCTCACACACACACAGAGTCTGAGGGTAATGCTCACACACACAGAGTCTGAGGGTAATGCTCACACACACAGAGTCTGAGGGTAATGCTCACACACAGAGTCTGAGGGTAATGCTCGCTCACACACACACACACAGTCTGAGAGTAATGCTCGCTCACACACACACAGTCTGAGGGTAATGCACACACACAGTCTGAGGGTAATGCTCACACACACAGTCTGAGGGTAATGCTCACACACACAGTCTGAGGGTAATGCTCACACACACAGTCTGAGGGTAATGCTCACACACACACAGTCTGAGGGTAATGCTCACACACACACAGTCTGAGGGTAATGCTCACACACACACACACACACACAGTCTGAGGGTAATGCTCACACACACACACAGTCTGAGGGTAATGCTCACACACACACAGTCTGAGGGTAATGCTCACACACACACAGTCTGAGGGTAATGCTCACACACACACAGTCTGAGGGTAATGCTCACACACACACAGTCTGAGGATAATGCTCGCTCACACACACACAGTCTGAGGGTAATGCTCGCTCACACACACACAGTCTGAGGGTAATGCTCACACACACACAGTCTGAGGGTAATGCTCACACACACACAGAGTCTGAGGGTAATGCTCACACACACAGAGTCTGAGGGTAATGCTCACACACACACAGTCTGAGGGTAATGCTGCTCACACACACACACACAGTCTGAGAGTAATGCTGCTCACACACACACAGTCTGAGGGTAATGCACACACACAGTCTGAGGGTAATGCTCACACACACAGTCTGAGGGTAATGCTCACACACACAGTCTGAGGGTAATGCTCACACACACACAGTCTGAGGGTAATGCTCACACACACACACACACACACAGTCTGAGGGTAATGCTCACACACACACACACACACACACACACACACACACACAGTCTGAGGGTAATGCTCACACACACACACAGTCTGAGGGTAATGCTCACACACACACAGTCTGAGGGTAATGCTCACACACACAGTCTGAGGGTAATGCTCACACACACACAGTCTGCACACAGTCTGAGGGTAATGCTCGCTCACACACATACAGTCTGAGGGTAATGCTCACACACACAGTCTTGTACAGCCAACCTTGTGGGGACACACAATTCAGTCCCATTCAGAATCCTATTTTCCCTAACCTTATCCCTAAAACTAACCCTAGCTCCTAACCCTACCTTAATTCTAACACTAATGCTTACCTTAACCCTAAACCCCTATAAATGGTATTTGACCTTGTGGGGACAAACAAAATGTCCCCAGTTGGTAAAATCTTAGTTATTTTATTATAATAATTCCACACTAATCTCTGTCATGCTTCTAGGTTTTACTGGCGGGTTCATTGGTACTCCTGCAGACATGGTGAACGTCAGGTCAGAGAAACACCTTGTTAACACACACAGCTCTCTTGCATTTTATGATAGTTATTCAATAGTTATAGTTAGGTTGTATGATGTATATTAATGTAATGTTTTAACTAATACACTGGTTTTGCCCCTCAGGATGCAGAATGATGTTAAACTTCCCCCAGAGCTGAGGAGAAAGTGAGTGTTCCTGACCATTTAGACCACATGACATGTTGTTGATCTGACAATGTCTAACACTGTCTCTCTCTCTCTCTCTCTCTCTCTCTCTCTCTCTCTCTCTCTCTGTCTCTCTCCCTCTCTCTGTCTCTCTCTCTCAGCTACAAACATGCTGTGGACGGTCTCTTCAGGGTCTTCAGAGAAGGTAGGAATGTGTGATTTGTACTCAAAAAGATGAAATGACAAGAGACCCGTGATGAGTTTAGAGAGGTGGCCACACACACTATCACTCCAATGCAAAACATTTTATAAACAACAGAACAATAGAAGCCGTGTGTTTTCTGCTGCTCCCTGCTCATTATCCCCCCTGTGTATGACCCCTGACCCCTCCCCTCTGACCTGTGTGTTTTCTGCTGCTCCCTGCTCATTATCCCCCCTGTGTATGACCCCTGACCCCTCCCCTCTGACCTGTGTGTTTTCTGCTGCTCCCTGCTCATTATCCCCCCTGTGTATGACCCCTGACCCCTCCCCTCTGACCTGTGTGTAGAGGGGGTGAGGAAGTTGTTCTCAGGAGCCACCATGGCCTCCAGCAGAGGAGCTCTGGTCACCGTGGGACAGGTACGACCGCACAGCACCTTGGGAAATGTAGTTTATTAATAGCGTTATGTATAGCAGTAGATTGTATGGATTAGGAGAGAGACTCTAGTTGGTTGTCTTTAGGTCTTCTCTTTATCTACTGATTTGTCTTTTGAATGTATTTGGAATTATAACCCATCTCATGTTCCTCTCTCCATCTCATGTTCCTCTCTCCATCTCATGTTCCTCTCTCCATCTCATGTTCCTCTCTCCATCTCATGTTCCTCTCTCCATCTCATGTTCCTCTCTCCATCTCATGTTCCTCTCTCCATCTCATGTTCCTCTCTCCATCTCATGTTCCTCTCTCCATCTCATGTTCCTCTCTCCATCTCATGTTCCTCTCTCCATCTCATGTTCTTCTCTCCATCTCATGTTCCTCTCTCCATCTCATGTTCCTCTCTCCATCTCACCCTCTCTCTCCATCTCACCCCTCTCTCTCCATCTCACCCTCTCTCTCCATCTCACCCTCTCTCTCCATCTCACCCTCTCTCTCCATCTCACCCTCTCTCTCCATCTCACCCTCTCTCTCCATCTCACCCTCTCTCTCTCCATCTCACCCTCTCTCTCTCTCTCCATCTCACCCCCTCTCTCTCTCTCCATCTCACCCTCTCTCTCTCCATCTCATGTTCCTCTCTCCATCTCACCCTCTCTCTCTCCATCTCACCCTCTCTCTCTCCATCTCACCCTCCCTCTCTCTCTCCATCTCACTCTCTCTCTCTCTCTCTCCATCTCATGTTCTCTCTCTCCATCTCACCCTCTCTCTCCATCTCACCCTCTCTCTCCATCTCACCCTCTCTCTCCATCTCACCCTCTCTCTCTCTCTCCATCTCACCCCTCTCTCTCTCTCTCCATCTCACCCTCTCTCTCTCTCTCCATCTCACCCCTCTCTCTCTCTCTCCATCTCACCCTCTCTCTCTCTCTCCATCTCTCACCCTCTCTCTCTCTCTCCATCTCACCCTCTCTCTCTCTCCATCTCACCCTCTCTCTCTCCATCTCCATCTCTCCCTCTCTCTCTCTCTCCATCTCATGTTCCTCTCTCCATCTCATGTTTCTCTCTCTCCATCTCATCTCCTCTCTCTCTCCATCTCACCCCCTCTCTCTCCATCTCACCCTCTCTCTCTCTCCATCTCACCCTCTCTCTCTCCATCTCACCCCTCTCTCTCTCTCCATCTCACCCTCTCTCTCTCCATCTCACCCTCTCTCTCTCTCTCATCTCATCTCTCTCTCTCCATCTCATGTTCTCTCTCATCTCATGTTCCTCTCTTGCTCTCCATCTCACCCTCTCTCTCCATCTCACCCTCTCTCTCTCATCTCACCTCTCTCTCCTCTCATCTCACCCTCTCTCTCTCTCCATCTCACCCTCTCTCTCTCTCTCCATCTCACCCTCTCTCTCTCTCTCCATCTCACCCCTCTCTCTCTCTCTCCATCTCACCCTCTCTCTCTCTCTCCATCTCCATCTCTCTCTCTCTCCATCTCACCCTCTCTCTCTCCATCTCACCCTCTCTCTCTCTCTCTCCATCTCACCCTCTCTCCTCTCTCTCTCATCTCTCTCCATCTCTCTCCTCTCCATCTCACCCCTCTCTCTCTCCATCTCACCCTCTCCATCTCTCTCTCTCTCCATCTCACCCTCTCTCTCTCCATCTCATGTTCCTCTCTCCATCTCACTCCTCTCTCCATCTCATCTCTCTCTCATCTCACCCCTCTCTCTCCATCTCACCCCCTCTCTCTCTCTCCATCTCACCCCCTCTCTCTCTCTCCATCTCACCCTCTCTCTCCTCTCCATCTCACCCTCCATCTCACCCTCTCTCTCTCCATCTCACCCTCTCCATCTCACCCTCTCTCTCATCTCACCCTCTCTCTCTCATCTCACCCCTCTCTCTCATCTCACCCTCTCTCTCATCTCACCCTCTCTCTCTCATCTCACCCCTCTCTCTCTCCACCCTCTCTCTCTCTCCATCTCTCTCTCTCTCTCTCTCCATCTCACCTCTCTCTCTCTCTCTCTCCATCTCACCCTCTCTCTCTCTCCATCTCACCCTCTCCATCTCACCCTCTCTCTCCATCTCACCCTCTCCATCTCACCCTCTCTCTCTCATCTCACCCTCTCTCTCTCATCTCACCCTCTCTCTCTCATCTCACCCTCTCTCTCTCATCTCACCCTCTCTCTCTCCATCTCACCCTCTCTCTCTCTCATCTCACCCTCTCTCTCTCCTCTCCTCTCCATCTCACTCTCTCTCTCTCTCTCTCCATCTCACCCTCTCTCACTCTCTCCATCTCACCCTCTCTCTCTCTCTCCATCTCACCCTCTCTCTCTCTCTCTCCATCTCACCCTCTCTCTCTCTCTCCATCTCACCCTCTCTCTCTCTCTCCATCTCACCCTCTCTCTCTCTCCATCTCACCCTCCTCTCTCTCTCTCCATCTCACCCTCTCTCTCTCTCTCCATCTCACCCTCTCTCTCTCCATCTCACCCTCTCTCTCTCTCCATCTCACCCTCCTCTCTCTCTCTCCATCTCACCCCCTCCTCTCTCCATCTCATCTCCATCTCCCCTCTCTCTCTCCATCTCACCCTCTCTCTCCATCTCACCCCTCTCTCTCTCCATCTCCATCTCTCTCTCCATCTCACCCTCTCTCTCTCCATCTCACTCCTCTCTCTCCATCTCACCCCTCTCTCTCTCCATCTCACCCTCTCTCTCTCCATCTCACCCTCTCTCTCTCTCTCTCCATCTCACCCTCTCTCTCTCTCTCTCCATCTCACCCTCTCTCTCTCCTCTCTCTCCATCTCACCCTCACCCTCTCTCTCTCCATCTCTCCCTCTCTCTCTCATCTCTCTCTCTCTCCATCTCACCCTCTCTCTCTCCATCTCACCCTCTCTCCATCTCTCTCTCCATCTCTCCCTCTCTCACCCTCTCTCTCTCTCTCATCTCCCTCTCTCTCTCTCCATCTCACCCTCTCTCTCCTCTCTCCATCTCACCCCTCTCTCTCCTCTCTCCATCTCCATCTCACCCTCTCTCTCTCCATCTCACCCCCATCTCTCTCTCTCCATCTCACCCCCCTCTCTCTCCATCTCACCCTCTCTCTCTCCATCTCACCCTCTCTCTCTCATCTCTCTCTCTCTCCATCTCACCCTCTCTCATCTCACCCTCTCTCTCCATCTCACCCTCTCTCTCTCTCTCCATCTCACCCTCTCTCTCGCTCTCTCTCCATCTCACCCTCACCCTCGCTCTCTCTCCATCTCACCCTCTCTCTCTCCATCTCACCCTCTCTCGCTCTCTCTCCATCTCACCCTCTCTCGCTCTCTCTCCATCTCACCCTCCTCGCTCTCTCTCCATCTCACCCTCCTCGCTCTCTCTCCATCTCATCTCTCCATCTCACCCTCCTCGCTCTCTCTCCATCTCACCCTCCTCGCTCTCTCTCCATCTCACCCTCCTCGCTCTCTCTCCATCTCCCTCCT
Source organism: Oncorhynchus tshawytscha (assembly GCF_018296145.1). Classification (NCBI taxonomy): domain Eukaryota; kingdom Metazoa; phylum Chordata; class Actinopteri; order Salmoniformes; family Salmonidae; genus Oncorhynchus; species Oncorhynchus tshawytscha. The sequence continues at coordinate 27,610 of NW_024608880.1, forward strand.
CGCTCTCTCTCCATCTCACCCTCCTCGCTCTCTCTCCATCTCACCCTCCTCGCTCTCTCTCCATCTCACCTCTCTCGCTCTCTCTCCATCTCACCCTCCTCGCTCTCTCTCCATCTCACCCTCCTCGCTCTCTCTCCATCTCACCCTCCTCGCTCTCTCTCCATCTCACCCTCCTCGCTCTCTCTCCATCTCACCCTCCTCGCTCTCTCTCCATCTCACCCTCCTCGCTCTCTCTCCTCCATCTCACCCTCCTCGCTCTCCATCTCACCCTCCTCTCTCTCTCCATCTCACCCTCCTCGCTCTCTCTCCATCTCACCCTCCTCGCTCTCTCTCCATCTCACCCGCCTCGCTCTCTCTCCATCTCACCCGCTCTCTCTCTCCTCGCTCTCTCTCCATCTCACCCTCCTCGCTCTCTCTCCATCTCACCCTCCTCGCTCTCTCTCCATCTCACCCGCCTCGCTCTCTCTCCATCTCACCCGCCTCGCTCTCTCTCCATCTCACCCCTCGCTCTCTCCATCTCACCCCTCTCGCTCTCTCCATCTCACCCTCCTATCTTTCTCTTTCTCTCCATCTCACCCTCCTCCTCTCTCTCCATCTCACCCCGCCTCGTCTCTCTCCATCTCACCCGCCTCGCTCTCTTCATCCATCTCACCCTCTCTCGCTCTCTCTCCATCTCACCCTGCTCGCTCTCTCTCCATCTCACCCTCCTCGCTTCATCTCATCCACCCTCTCGCTCTCTCTCCATCTCACCCTCCTCGCTCTCTCTCTCCATCTCACCCTCCTCGCTCTCTCTCCATCTCACCCTCCTCGCTCTCTCTCCATCTCAGTCCTCGCTCTCTCTCCATCTCAAAATCCTGCGCTGCTCTCTCCATCTCAGAATGTCGCTATGATCTCCATCTCACCCTCATCGCTCTCTCTCCATCTCACCCTCCTCGCTCTCTCCATCTCACCCTCTCTCTCTCATCTCACCCATCCTCTGCTCTCTCCATCTCACCCGCCTCGATCTCTCTCCATCTCACCAGCCTTGCTCTCTCTCCATCTCACCCGCCTCGCTCTCTCTCCATCTCACCCGCCTCTTTCATCTCTCCATCCATCCCTCCTTGCTCTCTCTCCATCTCACCCTCTCTTTCATCTCTCCATCTCACCCTCTCTCGCATCTCTCCATCTCACCCTCTCTCTTTCTCTCTCCATCTCACCCCTCTCGCTCTCTCTCCATCTCACCCTCTCTCGCTCTCTCTCCATCTCACCCTCCTCGCTCTCTCTCCATCTCACCCTCTCGCTCTCTCTCCATCTCACCCTCCTCGCTCTCTCTCCATCTCACCCTCCTCGCTCTCTCTCCATCTCACCCTCCTCGCTTTCTCTCTCCATCTCACCCTCCTCTCTCCCTTCCCCCTCCATCTCCCTGTCTATCACTGCCCCATCTCCATCTCACCCTCCTCTCTCCCTTCATCTCCCTGTCTATCACTGCCCCGATCTCCATCTTTCTATCTTTCTCTTTCTCTCCATATCTCCCTGCCCTCTCTCTCCTCCCTCCTCTCTGTAGTTGGCATGTTATGACCAGGCTAAACAGCTGGTGCTGTCTTCAGGCTTCATGGGCGATAACATCCTCACACACTTCCTGTCTAGCTTCATCGCTGTGAGTAACCGGGCTTCTTATTGGTTAAAATAGTGCAGAGTGCTGGTTGGATAGAATGTGATATGATAACAATGACATAGTTCATTGATACAGTAACTCAAAGAAAACAAATGATATGTCTGTCTGTCTGTAGGGAGGCTGTGCTACATTCCTGTGTCAGCCTCTAGATGTGATGAAGACCAGGTTGATGAACTCTAAAGGAGAATACTCAGTAAGTTACTCTATCCATCTCTCTCTTTCATCTCTCCATCCATCCCTCTCTTTTGCATCTCTCCATCACCCCTCTCTTTTGCATCTCTCCATCCATCCCTCTCTCTTTCATCTCTCCATCCATCCCTCTCTCTCTTCATCTCTCCATCCATCCCTCTCTTTCATCTCTCCATCCATCCCTCTCTTTCATCTCTCCATCCATCCCTCTCTTTCATCTCTCCATCCATCCCTCTCTTTCATCTCTCCATCCATCCCTCTCTTTCATCTCTCCATCCCTCTCTCTTTCATCTCTCTCTTTCATCTCTCCATCCATCCCTCTCTCTTTCATCTCTCCATCCATCCCTCTCTCTTTCATCTCTCCATCCATCCCTCTCTCTTTCATCTCTCCATCCATCCCTCTCTTTTGCATCTCTCTTTCATCTCTCCATCCATCCCTCTCTCGTTCATCTCTCCATCCATCCCTCTCTCGTTCATCTCTCCATCCATCCCTCTCTCGTTCATCTCTCCATCCATCCCTCTGTTTCATCTCTCCATCCATCCCTCTC
>NW_024608880.1:35000-65000 GCF_018296145.1 Oncorhynchus tshawytscha
TGAAGGCTGGGTCTTACCTTAACATGTATATGAAGGCCGGGTCTTTCCCTAACGTATATATGAAGGCTGGGTCTTACCTTAACATATATATGAAGGTTAAGGTGAATCCTGGGTAAAGGTCTGTCATTACTGTAACCATGTCTAAGGTGAATCCTGAGTAAAGTACTTCTCTGGCCATTTACACATCAGGGTCTTGAGTAATTTACCAAACCAGATGGAAGGGTATTGGCTGACTGTCCCATCCAGTGTCAGGGCCTAAACATATGGTCCAAGCCTGTCCAATAGGATTGCAAGGTTGTAAACAACTGTCCATCCCTGTGTAAAGGTCTTGACTAACTGTCCAATGCAGTTGCAAGAAAGTTAATTAACTGCCCAATTGCATTGCAAGGTCTTAACCTACTGTCCAATCACGTCAGCATGTAGACCAACTGTCCAATCACGTGTCAGGGTCTTGACTATGTGCCCAATGTTCAATCACATGTAACAATGTTGGATAGGTCTTGACTGACTGTCCAATGACGTGTCCAAATGCTAACTAACTGTCCAATGGGGTTGCAGGGTCTTGTTCCTGCAGGGATCCGTCTGATTCCTCACACGGTCCTCACCTTCATCTTCCTAGAGCAGCTCAAGAACAACTTCGGCATCGTCATCATCTCCTGAGCATGCTCCATTACCTACGACCTTTACCCTCTAAACCCCTGTCCCCTGCAGACATCAACCAATCCCCTGTCACTGCCACGGTGCCACACCCCCCCCATGGCCCTGAGCTGTCCAATCACACAGAGAGGTGGATGTAGGGATGGAATGTCTGCTATGCTATCCTACCCAGCCCTCTTTCACCTGCTCTGGAAATCAACCAATCACCCGGGGAAAAGACTACGAAGGAACTGCCTACACCTGCACCATCACAGCCTTGTCCACAGGAAGAGTTGTCATAGCAACGCCAGTCAAACCCTGCTGTGACATCATCTTCATGTCTCTGTCATCATCAATAGTGCCATTCTCAATGGGGGCTGCGCCTCAAATCATACACTATTCCCTATGTAGTGCATTACTTATGACCCTTAATCTGTAGTGCACAAAACATGTAGCTCTGGTCAGAAGTAGTGCACTACGTAGGGAACATAGTGCTACCTGAGTTCACTCCCTAAACGGTGTTAATGTGTTTATACTGTAGCCTTCCACCATCATCATCATGTATGTATCACCCAAACCTGTTCCATTCCACACCACACCAGTCCTCATGTATTACTAGCAGTGTACTAGTTGTAGTAGTATGTATTACTAGTTGTAGTAGTATGTATTACTAGTTGTAGTAGTATGTATTACTAGCTGTAGTAGTATGTATTACTAGCGGTGTACCAGCTATAGTAGTATGTATTACTAGCTGTAGTAGTATGTATTACTAGCTGTAGTAGTATGTATTACTAGCTGTAGTAGTATGTATTACTAGCTGTAGTAGTATGTATTACTAGCTGTAGTAGTATGTATTACTAGCTGTAGTAGTATGTATTACTAGCTGTAGTGGTATGTATTACAAGCAGTGTAGTAGTATGTATTACTAGCAGTGTAGTAGTATGTATTACTAGCAGTGTACCAGCTGTAGTAGTATGTATTACTAGCTGTAGTAGTATGTATTACTAGCTGTAGTAGTATGTATTACTAGCTGTAGTAGTATGTATTACTAGCAGCGCAGTAGTATGTATTACTAGCAGTGCAGTAGTATGTATTACCAGTAGTGCAGTATGTATTACTAGCAGTGCAGTAGTATGTATTACTAGCAGTGCAGTAGTATGTATTACTAGCAGTGCAGTAGTATGTATTACTAGCAGTGCAGTAGTATGTATTACTAGCAGTGCAGTAGTATGTATTACTAGCAGTGCAGTAGTATGTATTACTAGCAGTGCAGTAGTATGTATTACTAGCAGTGCAGTAGTATGTATTACTAGCAGTGCAGTAGTATGTATTACTAGCAGTGCACCAGCTGTAGTAGTATGTATTACTAGCGGTGAACTAGCTGTAGTAGTATGTATTACTGGTATGACTGTAAATCACTAACACATTGTGGTTCTAACTGAAACCATCTCAGATACTGTCACATCGGGGGGTGACGGTGACAACGGGCCCTCTTCCTGTTCATAACACTGTAACAGCGGCAGGTAGCCTCACGGTTAAGAGAGTCGGGCCAGTAACCCGAAAGGTTGCCGTGTCGAATCCCTGAGCTGACTAGGTAATACATCTGTTGTTGTGCCCTCGAGAAGGGAAGACACTTCACCCTAATGGCTCTGGATAAGAGCGTAAATGACTCAAATGGTCATGTACTGTGACAGGTCAGTGCTATTCCTGTTCATAAGTGATGCTTATTACTGTGACAGGTCAGTGCTATTCCTGTTCATAAGTGATGCTTATTACTGTGACAGGTCAGTGCTATTCCTGTTCATAGGTGATGCTTATTACTGTAACAGGTCAGTGCTATTCCTGTTCATAAGTGATGCTTATTACTGTAACAGGTCAGTGCTATTCCTGTTCATAGGTGATGCTTATTACTGTGATATTCCTGTTCATAGGTGAGCTTATTACTGTCAGTGCTATTCCTGTTCAGTGATATTCCTGTTCATAGGTGATGCTTATTACTGTAACAGGTCAGTGCTATTCCTGTTCATAAGTGATGCTTATTACTGTGACAGGTCAGTGCTATTCCTGTTCATAAGTGATGCTTATTACTGTGACAGGTCAGTGCTATTCCTGTTCATAAGGTGATGCTTATTACTGTGACAGGTCAGTGCTATTCCTGTTCATAAGTGATGCTTATTACTGTGACAGGTCAGTGCTATTCCTGTTCATAAGTGATGCTTATTACTGTGACAGGTCAGTGTTATTCCTGTTCATAAGTGATGCTTATTACTGTAACAGATCAGTGCTATTCCTGTTCATAAGTGATGCTTATTACTGTAACAGGTCAGTGCTATTCCTGTTCATAGGTGATGCTTATTACTGTGACAGGAGATCAGTGCTATTCCTGTTCATAAGTGATGCTTATTACTGTGACGGGTCAGTGCTATTCCTGTTCATAAGTGATGCTTATTACTGTGACGGGTCAGTGCTATTCCTGTTCATAAGTGATGCTTATTACTGTGACGGGTCAGTGCTATTCCTGTTCATAAGTGGCTTATTCAGTGCTATTCCTGTTCATAAGTGATGCTTATTACTGTGACAGGATATCAGTGCTATTCCTGTTCATAAGTGATGCTTATTACTGTGACAGGATATCAGTGCTATTCCTGTTCATAAGTGATGCTTATTACTGTGACAGGATATCAGTGCTATTCCTGTTCATAAGTGATGCTTATTACTGTGACAAGATATCAGTGCTATTCCTGTTCATAAGTGATGCTTATTACTGTAACAGGAGATCAGTGCTATTCCTGTTCATAGGTTATGCTTATTACTATAACAGGAGATCAGTGCTATTCCTGTTCATAGGTTATGCTTATTACTATAACAGGAGATCAGTGCTATAACTAGAATCTTATGAATCTCACGTCATCATCTCAGAGACATTTGTGAGTGGCATTGGGTGACATAGGGTCCTATTCCTGCCTATAAGGGATGCTGCATAACAAGTTATAATGCCATAACAACATGGCTATAAAGCCATCACATGCTTACAGACAAAGGTACTAAACAGAAGAAGTTGCCCCTAGGCACCGATTCTGGGTCAGACATTAGTTGCATCCCCCTACCAGTTAAAGTTATTGTTGGGGCTAGGTGATCTGATCCTAGATCTGTGGTTAGGGACAACAGTAGAAATTCCCACCAAGGGCAATGTGACGAGGAGATATAACTGGACAGAGATGAGAGATGTATAGTGAATAGGTTGTACCCTGCCTTTGACCAGGCCCCATAGGGCCCTATAGGAGATCAATCAGAGATACTGTGAGTTCGAGAGAGATACTGTTTACTGGGACCTGGATGAAACTGCTGTCTTTAAGGCACTTTATTAAAAACACACACACACACACACACAGGTGCACTCACACACACACACAGGTGCACTCAAACACACACACACAGGTACACTCAGGCACACACACACACAGGTGCACTCAAACACACAGACACACACACACACAGGTACACAGGTACACTCAAACACACACACACAGGTGCACTCAAACACACTGACACACACACACACACACACACACACAGGTGCACTCAAACACACACACACACACACACAGGCGCACTCAAACACACACATAAGCACACTCATCTAAGACAAACAGACAAACCCTACAGGTAACTTTAGGCAGTTATCTGTATGTAAATAGGGCCGTTTGGGGACACACCCCCACAGTGAGTTCCAGTGAGTCAGGATGCCTTTCCCTCTGTGGCCTCCAGGGGGTAGCATGGTACTGTGTGTGTTTGGGAGACTGGTGATTATGAATGAGTAACATGATTATTAACAGACACTATGTCTCTGTGTGACTGAGAGAGGATTCATTCATAAATTCTACTGTGAGGTTGTGTGCGTGCTTGTGAGTGTGTGTTTCAGTTAATTGTTTGACTATTTGATGGGCCATTATTAAAGAGTGGTATTGGGAACCACCCCTTGTACACATACACACACACACACAATCTCTAGGAATGGAAATGAGATTGTAGGACCCAGCTCTGTGCGGCTGTACATGTATGGGTCTGTATTTTGTAGATTGTTTTTTGAATTAAAATACTAATAATTAATAACTGTCATTTTCTCTGTGGGTGTGTTTGGAGGGGGGGGTGAACGTAATGGATCTCCTTGCTGACTTGTGTCCAAGGTCTGTCTGTTTATTGATACTGTCTCCCCCTATTGGTCGTGGTGAGCAGTGCTCTTCAGTTCTGAAGCTCAGTCTTCACTCATCGCCTGGTGAGGAGCTATGAAATATGGTTCTCTTTAAGGTATCAGAAAGCCTGGTGAGGAGCTATGAAATATGGTTCTCTTTAAGGTATCAGAAAGCCTGGTGAGGAGCTATGAAATATGGTTCTCTTTAAGGTATCAGAAAGCCTGGTGAGGAGCTATGAAATATGGTTCTCTTTAAGGTATCAGAAAGCCTGGTGAGGAGCTATGAAATATGGTTCTCTTTAAGGTATCAGAAAGCCGTTGAACCAGAAACACACTGGAGAAACTGATGGCCGAGGTAGGTTACTTAGCAACTCTGACTAAAATGTCGGCCGTCCTCTCTTTCACAACCGGAGACAACCGTCCTCGCTTTCACAACCAGAGACAACCGTCCTCGCTTTCACAACCGGAGACAACCGTCCTCGCTTTCACAACCGGAGATATGTGTTTGACGTCGGCAGTTTGCTTTTTTGTGACGACAGGACCGCACTAAACTTTCAAGACCTCTGTTTCGCTGGCTTTTAGCTCATTAAACACATTTAATCTTTATTTAAATGTATTGCTTTTTTCACCACATAAACAACTGCCATCTTGCCTGAAAATAATAAACATTAGTCTCCCCTCTTTTTTTGAATTCTTCCTGTTTTGATTGGTCTGCCAACACCACATTGATATTGAGGAGCTGCTCCAATGTTTAAAGATAAGGTATTCCACACTATGCAACATATTAAATTAATGTTATTGTCAGATAGAATACTGAGGATCCCTGAAGGAAAGAGCTTGTAAGTGTAGGAAGGATTTTGATATGGTTAGTATTGGTTCAGGCTCTGGTTACCTAATTAGGAGTTTGTTTTTAAAATAGTATTAAATCTAACAGGAATATAGGACATCTGTGGTGATTTAGGATTATTGTAAGGATTAAGATAGATTGATTAAGGAAATGTAAGGACTTTAGAGATTGCCACTTATAGACATGTTTTTTCTCAAATCAATGATTTTAGATAGTCAAACAGTGAGACGCTTAGTGGCATTTTGAGAGATAGGAGAGAAAGGAATGACTGTTTAAATGGGTAAATATATATATTTCAGAACATCTATAAATAGCACAGATACTTCTTAAACTAGATAAGACACTGGACAGAGAATTGATACAGGATTGAGATGAATGGATGCCCAAGGGAGAATTGGACATACATGATAATGTTAGAAAATAAGGATAATTTACTAATCCTACCTAAGTCATTATTTAGGGTATATAAGGTTGTTACCTGGGCAGAGCCAGGTATCAAAAGGGGGGTGGGTAAGTTGGTGGCCTATTGGATAAGAAACAAATAATTAAAATAAAAACATTTAGCTAACAAATAGGGCACTAGTAGTAGTTCTCTCTATGGGGAAGAGGGTATCATTTAGAGCACTAGTAGTAGTTCTCTCTATGGGGAAGAGGGTATCATTTAGGGTGCTTTCTGTCAACGCCTGACATATAACAAGGTCTGACTTCTTGTGTCAATCAACACCTCTCTTTCTTTCTTCTGTCTTTCACATTCCCTCTTTTATTCTCATCTCTCTCCCTCTATCCTTTCTCTCTATTGCACTCTCTCTCTCACTCTCTCCTCTCTCTCTCCTTTCTCTCTTGCACTCTCTCTCTCTCCTTTCTCTCTATTGCACTCTCTTTCTCTCTATTGCACTCTCTCTCTCTCCTTTCTCTCTATTGCACTTCTCTCTCTTCTCTCTATTGCTCTCTCTCCTTTCTCTCTATTGCACTCTCTCTCTCTCCTTTCTCTCTATTGCACTCTCTCCTTTCTCTCTATTGCACTCTCTCTCTCTCCTTTCTCTCTATTGCACTTTCTCTCTCTCCTTTCTCTCCTTTCTCTCTTCTCTCTCTCTCTCTCCTTTCTCTCTTGCACTCTCTCTCCTTTCTCTCTCTCTCCTTTCTCTCTATTGCACTCTCTCTCTCTCCTTTCTCTCTATTGCCTTTCTCTCTATTGCACTCTCTCTCTCTCTTCTCTCTTTGCACTCTCTCTCTATCTCCTTTCTCTCCTTTCTCTCTTACTCCTCTCTCTCTGTTCAGGGTCACTCTCTTTCTCTCCTTTACTCTCTCTCTCTCTCTCTCTCTCCTTTCTCTCTATTTCACTCTTCTCTCTCTCACTCTCTCTTTCCTTTCTCTCTATTGCACTCTCTCCTCTCTTTCCTTTCTCTCTATTGCACTCTACGCTCTCTGACGTCAACACATGAGAATAAATCTAGTTTCTATAAAGACAATCAGCTGTCATGAGTCAAAATAAAAAACCTAACGGGGTGTTACAGAGCTGTCAGAGTCAACAATAAAGAAACAATGTCCTTCAGGGTCACATACACTCTACGCTGTCAGAGTCAACAATAAAGAGACACCTAACGTCCTTCAGGGTCACATACACTCTACGCTGTCAGAGTCACAATAAAGAGACACCTAACGTCCTTCAGGGTCACATACACTCTACGCTGTCAGAGTCAACAATAAAGAGACACCTAACGTCCTTCAGGGTCACATACACTCTACGCTGTCAGAGTCAACAATAAAGAGACACCTAACGTCCTTCAGGGTCACATACACTCTACGCTGTCAGAGTCAACAATAAAGAGACACCTAACGTCCTTCAGGGTCACATACACTCTACGCTGTCAGAGTCAACAATAAAGAGACACCTAACGTCCTTCAGGGTCACATACACTCTACGCTGTCAGAGTCAACAATAAAGAGACACCTAACGTCCTTCAGGGTCACATACACTCTACGCTGTCAGAGTCAACATTAAAGAGACACCTAACGTCCTTCAGGGTCACATACACTCTACGCTGTCAGAGTCAACATTAAAGAGACACCTAACGTCCTTCAGGGTCACATACACTCTACGCTGTCAGAGTCAACATTAAAGAGACACCTAACATCCTTCATCTCTCCGTTCTTCCATTCATCCACCTCACGTCGCCCTTTGAATGAAACACCTACACTGTGCACGTACGTGTCAGATTTTCCTGGAGTCCAATCAAATCAAATGTTATTGGTCACATACACATATTTAACAGATGTTATTAGTCACATACACATATTTAACAGAGGTTATTGGTCCATATTTAACAGATGTTATTGGTCCATACACATATTTAGCAGATGGTATTGGTCACATACACATATTTAGCAGATGTTATTGCGGGTGTAGAGAAATGCTTGTGTTTCTAGCTCCAACAGTGCAGTAATATCTAACAGTTCACAACAATACACAGAAATATACAACTAAATTCACATCACTGTTACATTTCTGGAAATCAGAGCAGTAAACAGTACAGTACAGACAAACAGACAGACAGACAGACAGACAGACAGACAGACAGACATTCCATTATAAGTTTACTCGGTCTGAGTCCTTGAGAAGTTGAGTTTGTACGTGCCTGCCTGTGTCTGTGTGTGTGCGTGTGTGTCTGTGTGTGTGTGCCTGTGTGCGTGTCTGTGTGTGTGTGTCTGTGTGTGTCTGTGCCTGTGTGAGTGTCTGTGTGTGTCTGTGCGTGTGTGTCTGTGCGTGTGTGTCTGTGCGTGTGTGTGTGTCTGTGTGTGTGTCTGTGTGTCTGTGTGTCTGTGTGTGTGTGTGTGTCTGTGTGTGTGTCTGTGTGTGCCTGTACGTGTGTCTGTGTGTCTGTGTGTGCCTGTACATGTGTCTGTGTGTCTGTGTGTGTGTCTGTGTGTGCCTGTGCGTGTGTGTGTGTCTGTGTGTGTGTGTCTGTGCGCACCTGTATGTGTGCGTGCCTGTGTGTGTGTGTGTGCGTGCCTGTGTGTGTGTGTGTGTGCGTGCCTGTGTGTGTGTGTGTCTGTCTGTCTGTCTGTGTGTCTGTGTGTGTGTGTCAAACATAAAACGTCTTGATAAAAAACCCTCTTAGGAAAATGCTTTTGTAATGACATTCTGTGACTTCAAATCGCCTCTCCTTTGCACGCCCAATTTTTCAGTTTTTGATTTGTTAAAAAGGTTGAAATATCCAATAAATGTCGTTCCACTTCATGATTGTGTCCCACTTGTTGTTGATTCTTCACAAAAAAATACAGTTTTATATCTTTATGTTTGAAGCCTGAAATGTGGCAAAAGGTCGCAAAGTTCAAGGGGGCCGAATACTTTCGCAAGGCACTGTATATAATAGAACCAGACGACACTCCCGCTGAGGTATATATAATAGAACCAGACGACACTCCCGCTGAGGTATATATAATAGAACCAGACGACACTCCCACTGAGGTATATATAATAGAACCAGACGACACTCCCACTGAGGTATATATAATAGAACCAGGTATATATAATAGAACCAGACGACACTCCCATTGAGGTATATATAATAGAACCAGACGACACTCCCACTGAGGTATATATAATAGAACCAGACGACACTCCCATTGAGGTATATATAATAGAACCAGACGACACTCCCACTGAGGTATATATAATAGAACCAGACGACACTCCCATTGAGGTATATATAATAGAACCAGGTATATATATATAATAGAACCAGACGACACTCCCACTGAGGTATATATAATAGAACCAGACGACACTCCCACTGAGGTATATATAATAGAACCAGACGACACTCCCACTGAGGTATATATAATAGAACGACACTCCCACTGAGGTATATATAATAGAACAGACACTCCCACTGAGGTATATATAATATACAGTGGGGCAAAAAAGTATTTAGTCAGCCACCAATTGTGCAAGTTCTCCCACTTAAAAAGATGAGAGAGGCCTGTAATTTTCATCATAGGTACACTTCAACTATGACAGAGAAAATGCGAAAAAAAATATATCCAGTAAATCACATTGTAGGATTTTTTTAGATCTCCTCTAGAACAGTGATGTTTTGGGGCTGTTGCTGGGCAACATGGATAATTTTTTATAAAAAATCCAAAAGGGGTAGGCAAGAGAATGGTTGTGGACAGAGAGACAGGAAACACAGGGATGAATACACTGGCACAGAGAGACAGGAAACACAGGGATAAATACACTGGCACAGAGAGACAGGAAACACAGACAGGTACAGTGCAGAAGAAAACCTCCCCGGACACTTTATTTTTGTTTCTTTAAGGCCTGCTACTTTGAGTTTCTCTGGATAAGAGCGTTTGCTAAATGACTAGAATGTAAAAGTCTCTCACTCACTCTGTTGTTCAGCATCATTGAATGGGCTCAAACAATACCCATCCATTCATCTATCCATCCATCTATCTATCCATCTATTTATCTTGTGTTCTGTTAGAGAAAGAGGGGGATGAATGGGCATTTAGGAAAGTGATGGAGAGCTCAAGGACAAGGAGATGGAGAGAGGGAGAGGAGGAGAGTTATTTGTTACAAAGGAGAAGGATTGTGTCAAAGGGAAATGGACTGATCAGAAACATTATACAGGGAGAGAAAGAGGAGAGAGAGAGATGGAGAGAATGAGGAGATGGAGAGAATGAGGAGAGAGAGAGATGGAGAGAATGAGGAGAGAGATGGAGAGAATGAGAGAGAGAGAAAGAGAGAGAGACGATGGAGAGCGAGAGAGAGAGGAAGAGAATGAGGAGAGATGGAGAAAAGAGAGAGAGAGAGAAATGGAGAAAGAGTAATTGCGAGAGAGAGAAACCCAGAGGCCACCTAGCAGTTATAGGGGATTACTGAGTATCAGCTAGACAGCCCTCTCTACAAACACACACAAACCCACAAACCCACGCCCTGTCAAGCCTCTCAATCACACACACACACACGCCCTGTCAACCCTCTCAATCACAAACTGATCAGCCCACCAAACTCTACACACACGACCGGTGTGTTGGTGTGGCGATAAATCTCTGTGCAAACAGGAAGTAAACACACAGGGTGGTATTCCATTTCTGCAGTGAAGAATGCAGCCTGTATAACTCACTGTGACTGGCTACACTGCTTTAACAGTGTGTGTGCCTGTCTGTCTGTGTGTGTGTGCCTGTCTGTCTCTGTGTGTGTGCCTGTCTGTCTCTGTGTGTGTGCCTGTCTGTCTCTGTGTGTGTGCCTGTCTGTCTCTGTGTGTGTAACAATCCCAACAGTATTGGACGTTAGTCCATGAAGTTTGTCAGTTAAGCTAAGGCATTCATTCAAACTGGTTAAGGTTTGGGTAGGGTCCAAACCTGATTTTTTTTAATGAGTGACGAGCACTAGGATTGAACTGGAGCACACGGTTGTTACCCCCTAGTGGAAGGTATTGAACACATCTCCCTATCAGATGGTAACAGCCGCTCCCCCAGACACACACAGACACAAACAGATACACAGACACACACAGATACACAGATACACACAGATACACACACTGACACACAGATACACACACACTGACACACAGATACACAGATTCACACTGACACACAGTTACACACTGACACACTAGATACACAGTTACACACAGATGCACAGATACACACTGACACACACAGATACACACAGATACACACTGACACACAGATACACACACTGACACACAGATACACAGATTCACACTGGCACACAGATACACAGATACACACACTGACACACAGATACACACAGATACACAGATACACTGACACACAGATACACAGATACACACACTGACACACAGATACACACACAGACACACAGATACACAGACACACACACTGACACACAGTTACACACTGACACACAGACTACACAGTTACCACACAGATGCACAGATACACAGAACTGAACACACACAGATACACACTGACACACAGATACACAGATACACACACTGATACACAGATACACACTGACACACAGATACACAGATACACACTGACACACAGATACACACTGACACACAGATACACAGATACACACTGACACACACAGATACACAGTTACACACAGATGCACAGATACACACTGACACACACAGATACACAGATACACACTGACACACAGATACACACTGACACACAGATACACAGATACACACACTGACACACAGATACACACATAGACACACAGACACACACAGACACACAGACACTGCACACCACAGGAGGTTGGTGGCACCATAACTGGGGAGGATGGGCTCGTGGTAATGACTGGAGCAGAACTAGTGGAATGGTATCAAATACATCAGAGGTTTCATGGTGTTCAATGCCCTTTCATTTGTTTTCTGTTTCGGCCATTATTGTGAGGCGTCCACACACACACACACACACACACACACACACACACACACACACACACACACACACACACACACACACACACACACACACACACACACACACACACACACACACACACACACACACACACACACACACACACACACACACACACACACACACACACACACACACACACACACACACACACACACACACACACACACACACACACACACACACATACACACACACACACACACACACATACACACACACAGACAGAGTGTTGGTCGTTACCCCTGCTGCCGCCTCTACGGGTGACTAATGTTGCCCTATCCCTCTCGCCGCACTGAGACCTGGGCCCTGACAGTAAATCTCAGCAAGACAAAAATAATGGTGTTCCACAAAAGGTCCAGTCACCAGGACCACAAATACAAATTCCATCTAGACACCGTTGCCATAGAGCACACAAAAACGATACATACCTTGGCCTAAACATCAGAGCCACAGGTAACTTCCACAAAGCTGTGAACGATCTGAGAGACAAGGCAAGAAGGGCATTCTATGCCATCAAAAGGAACATAAAATTCAACACACCAATTAGGATCTGGCTAAAAATACTTGAATCAGTCATAGAGCCCATTGCCCTTTATGGTTGTGAGGTCTGGGGTCCACTCACCTACCAAGAATTCACAAAATGGGACAAACACCAAATTGAGACTCTGCATGCAGAATTCTTATATCTTCCACGTACAACGTAGAACACCAAATAATGAACGAGGAGCAGAATTAGGCCGATCCCTGTTAATTATCGCTAATGAGAACCGTTCAATTCCACAACCACCTAAAAGGAAGTGATTCCCAAACCTTCCACAACAATGTTACAGAGACATATTTCCCTCAGATTACACAGATCCACAAAGAATTTGAAAAACAAAGAGAGAGAGAGAGAGAGAGAGAGAGAGAGAACGTGATAGGGAGAGAGAGAGAGAGAGAGAGAGAGAGAACGTGATAGGGAGAGAGAGAGAGAGGAGAGAGAGAGAACGTGATAGGGAGAGAGAGAGAGAGAGAACGTGATAGGGGAGAGAGAGAGAGAGAGAATAGTGGGTGATATGGGGAGAGAGAGAGAGAGAGAGAGAGAAAGAAATTGAGAGGAAGGGAGAGAAAGTGAAAGAGAGAAACAGATTATAGTGGGGTGACTGACCATACCAGGACATGGTCACATGGTTATAGTGGGGTGACTGACCATACCAGGACATGGTAACATGGTTATAGTGGGGTGACTGACCATACCAGGACATGGTAACATGGTTATAGTGGGATGACTGACCATACCAGGACATGGTAACATGGTTATAGTGGGGTGACTGACCATACCAGGACATGGTAACATGGTTATAGTGGGATGACTGACCATACCAGGACATGGTAACATGGTTATAGTGGGATGACTGACCATACCAGGACATGGTAACATGGTTATAGTGGGATGACTGACCATACCAGGACATGGGTAACATGGTTATAGTGGGATGACTGACCATACCAGGACATGGTAACATGGTTATAGTGGGATGACTGACCATACCAGGACATGGTAACATGGTTATAGTGGGATGACTGACCATACCAGGACATGGTAACATGGTTATAGTGGGATGACTGACCATACCAGGACATGGTAACATGGTTATAGTGGGATGACTGACCATACCAGGACATGGTAACATGGTTATAGTGGGGTGACTGACCATACCAGGACATGGTAAAATGGTTATAGTGGGATGACTGACCATACCAGGACATGGTCACATGGTTATAGTGGGGTGACTGACCATACCTGGACATGGTAACATGGTTATAGTGGGATGACTGACCATACCAGGACATGGTAACATGGTTATAGTGGGATGACTGACCATACCAGGACATGGTAACATGGTTATAGTGGGATGACTGACCATACCAGGACATGGTAACATGGTTATAGTGGGATGACTGACCATACCAGGACATGGTAACATGGTTATAGTGGGATGACTGACCATACCAGGACATGGTAACATGGTTATAGTGGGATGACTGACCATACCAGGACATGGTAACATGGTTATAGTGGGATGACTGACCATACCAGGACATGGACATGGTTATAGTGGGATGACTGACCATACCAGGACATGGTAACATGGTTATAGTGGGATGACTGACCATACCAGGACATGGTAACATGGTTATAGTGGGATGACTGACCATACCAGGACATGGTAACATGGTTATAGTGGGATGACTGACCATACCAGGGACATGGTTATAGTGGGATGACTGACCATACCAGGACATGGTTATAGTGGGATGACTGACCATACCAGGACATGGTAACATGGTTATAGTGGGATGACTGACCATACCAGGACATGGTAACATGGTTATAGTGGGATGACTGACCATACCAGGACAGTAACATGGTTATAGTGGGATGACTGACCATACCAGGACATGGTTATAGTGGGATGAGACCATACCAGGACATGGTTATAGTGGGATGAGACCATACCAGGACATGGTTATAGTGGGATGACAGACCATACCAGGACATGGTTATAGTGGGATGACAGACCATACCAGGACATGGTTATAGTGGGATGACTGACCATACCAGGACATGGTTATAGTGGGATGACCATACCAGGGACATGAGACCATACCAGGCCAGGACATGGTTATAGTGGGATGACAGACCATACCAGGACATGGTTATAGTGGGATGACAGACCATACCAGGACATGGTTATAGTGGGATGACAGACCATACCAGGACATGGTTATAGTGGGATGGACCATGACAGACCATACCATGGACATGGTTATAGTGGGATGACTGACCATACCAGGACATGGTTATAGTGGGATGACTGACCATACCAGGACATGGTTATAGTGGGATGACAGACCATACCAGGACATGGTTGGGATGACTGACCATACCAGGATGGACATGGTTATAGTGGGATGACTGACCATACCAGGACATGGTTATAGTGGGATGACAGACCATACCAGGACATGGTTATAGTGGGATGACTGACCATACCAGGACATGGTTATTGGGATGACTGACCATACCAGGACATGGTTATAGTGGGATGACAGACCATACCAGGACATGGTTATAGTGGGATGACTGACCATACCAGGACATGGTAACATGGTTATAGTGGGATGACTGACCATACCAGGACATGGTAACATGGTTATAGTGGGATGACTGACTGACCATACCAGGACATGGGATAACATGGTTATAGTGGGATGACTGACCATACCAGGACATGGTAACATGGTTATAGTGGGATGACTGACCATACCAGGACATGGTAACATGGTTATAGTGGGATGACTGACCATACCAGGACATGGTAACATGGTTATAGTGGGATGACTGACCATACCAGGACATGGTAACATGGTTATAGTGGGATGACTGACCATACCAGGACATGGTAACATGGTTATAGTGGGATGACTGACCATACCAGGACATGGTAACATGGTTATAGTGGGATGACTGACCATACCAGGACATGGTAACATGGTTATAGTGGGATGACTGACCATACCAGGACATGGTAACATGGTTATAGTGGGATGACTGACCATACCAGGACATGGTAACATGGTTATAGTGGGATGACAGACCATACCAGGACATGTAACATGGTTATAGTGGGATGACTGACCATACCAGGACATGGTTATAGTGGGATGACTGACCATACCAGGTAACACAGTGGGATGACTGACCATACCAGGATAACATGGTTATAGTGGGATGACAGACCATACCAGGTTATAGTGGGATGACTGACCATACCAGGACATGGTTATAGTGGGATGACTGACCATACCAGGACATGGTTATAGTGGGATGACTGACCATACCAGGACATGGTAACATGGTTATAGTGGGATGACTGACCATACCAGGACATGGTAACATGGTTATAGTGGGATGACTGACCATACCAGGACATGACCATACCAGGACATGGACATGGTTATAGTGGGATGACTGACCATACCAGGACAACATGGTTATAGTGGGATGACTGACCATACCAGGACATGGTAACATGGTTATAGTGGGATGACTGACCATACCAGGACATGGTAACATGGTTATAGTGGGATGACTGACCATACCAGGACATGGTAACATGGTTATAGTGGGATGACTGACCATACCAGGACATGGTAACATGGTTATAGTGGGATGACTGACCATACCAGACACATGGGATGACTGACCATACCAGGACATGGTTATAGTGGGATGACTGACCATACCAGGACATGGTAACATGGTTATAGTGGGATGACTGACCATACCAGGACAGTGGGATGGTAACATGGTTATAGTGGGATGACTGACCATACCAGGACATGGGGTAACATGGTTATAGTGGGATGACTGACCATACCAGGACATGGTAACATGGTACCAGGACATATAGTGGGATGACTGACCATACCAGGACATGGTAACATGGTTATAGTGGGATGACTGACCATACCAGGACATGGTAACATGGTTATAGTGGGATGACTGACCATACCAGGACATGGTAACATGGTTATAGTGGGATGACAGACCATACCAGGACAGGACATGGTTATAGTGGGATGACAGACCATACCAGGACAGGACATGGTTATAGTGGGATGGATGACATGGTTATAGTGGGATGACCATACCAGGACATGGTTATAGTGGGATGACAGACCATACCAGGACATGGTTATAGTGGGATGACAGGACCATACCAGGACATGGTTATAGTGGGATGACTGACCATACCAGGACATGGTTATAGTGGGATGACTGACCATACAGGACATGGACATGGTTATAGTGGGGATGACAGACCATACCAGGACATGGTAACATGGTTATAGTGGGATGACTGACCATACCAGGACATGGTAACATGGTTATAGTGGGATGACTGACCATACCAGGACATGGTTATAGTGGGATGACAGACCATACCAGGACAGGACATGGTTATAGTGGGATGACTGACCATACCAGGACATGGTAACATGGTTATAGTGGGATGACTGACCATACCAGGACATGGTAACATGGTTATAGTTGGGATGACTGACCATACCAGGACATGGTAACATGGTTATAGTGGGATGACTGACCATACCAGGACAGGACATGATAACATGGTTATAGTGGGATGACTGACCATACCAGGACATGGTAACATGGTTATAGTGGGATGACTGACCATACCAGGACATGGTAACATGGTTATAGTGGGATGACAGACCATACCAGGACATGGTAACATGGTTATAGTGGGATGACAGACCATACCAGGACATGGTGACCATAACATGGTTATAGTGGGATGACTGACCATACCAGGACATGGTAACATGGTTATAGTGGGATGACTGACCATACCAGGACATGGTAACATGGTTATAGTGGGATGACTGACCATACCAGGACATGGTAACATGGTTATAGTGGGATGACTGACCATACCAGGACATGGTAACATGGTTATAGTGGGATGACTGACCATACCAGGACATGGTAACATGGTTATAGTGGGATGACTGACCATACCAGGACATGGTAACATGGTTATAGTGGGATGACTGACCATACCAGGACAGGACATGGTACCAGGACATGGTTATAGTGGGATGACTGACCATACCAGGACATGGTAACATGGTTATAGTGGGATGACTGACCATACCAGGACATGGTAACATGGTTATAGTGGGATGACTGACCATACCAGGACATGGTAACATGGTTATAGTGGGATGACTGACCATACCAGGACATGGTAACATGGTTATAGTGGGATGACTGACCATACCAGGACATGGTAACATGGTTATATGTGGGATGACTGACCATACCAGGACATGATGAACATGGTAACATGGCTATAGTGGGATGACTGACCATACCAGGACATGGTAACATGGTTATAGTGGGATGACTGACCATACCAGGACATGGTAACATGGTTATAGTGGGATGACTGACCATACCAGGACATGGTTATATGTGGGATGGTTATAGTGGGATGGACCATACCAGGATATGGTTATAGTGGGATGACAGACCATACCAGGACATGGTTATAGTGGGATGACTGACCATACCAGGACAGGACATGGTTATAGTGGGATGACTGACCATACCAGGACATGGTTATAGTGGGATGACAGACCATACCAGGACATGGTTATAGTGGGATGACTGACCATACCAGGACATGGTAACATGGTTATAGTGGGATGACTGACCATACCAGGACATGGTTATAGTGGGATGACAGACCATACCAGGACAGGACATGGTTATAGTGGGATGACTGACCATACCAGGACATGGTAACATGGTTATAGTGGGATGACTGACCATACCAGGACATGGTTATAGTGGGATGACAGACCATACCAGGACATGGTAACATGGTTATAGTGGGATGACTGACCATACCAGGACATGGTAACATGGTTATAGTGGGATGACTGACCATACCAGGACATGGTAACATGGTTATAGTGGGATGACTGACCATACCAGGACATGGTAACATGGTTATAGTGGGATGACTGACCATACCAGGACATGGTAACATGGTTATAGTGGGATGACTGACCATACCAGGACATGGTAACATGGTTATAGTGGGATGACTGACCATACCAGGACAGGACAGACCATACCAGGACATAACATGGTTATAGTTATAGTGGGATGACTGACCATACCAGGACATGGTAACATGGTTATAGTGGGATGACTGACCATACCAGGACATGGTAACATGGTTATAGTGGGATGACTGACCATACCAGGACATGGTAACATGGTTATAGTGGGATGACTGACCATACCAGGACATGGTAACATGGTTATAGTGGGATGACTGACCATACCAGGACATGGTAACATGGTTATAGTGGGATGACTGACCATACCAGGACATGGTAACATGGTTATAGTTGGGATGACAGACCATACCAGGACATGGTAACATGGTTATAGTGGGATGACTGACCATACCAGGACATGGTAACATGGTTATAGTGGGATGACTGACCATACCAGGACATGGTACCAGGACATGGTTATAGTGGGATGACTGACCATACCAGGACATGGATGGCAGACCATACCAGGACATGGTTAGTGGGATGACTGACCAACACTGTAAGAGCAGAATACTGTAAAACAGGGAATGGGAATAAGATTCAAATGGAGGATGACTGACCATATCATGGTTTTTCTAGGAATGAAAACACACACACACACACAGTGGGATGACACATACACACACACACACACACACATACACACACTCACAGTGGGATCACACTCACAGTGGGATGACACCACACACACACACACACACACATGGTTACAGTGGGGACACACACACCACACCAGGACATGGTACACACACACACTATACACATGGATACCACACATGGTTACAGTGGGATGACTGACCATACCACACACGCACATGACACACAGGCACATGGTAACACATGACTGACACACACACACACACACACACACACACACACACACACACACACTGCCCACACACACACACACACGACCACACACATGGTTATAGTGGGATGACACAACCAGACAAAGGCCTCACCCTCTGGTACTTTAGATAACATTCTGAACACTCATCGATTCTGACCATTAACCAACAGTTAAATATGATGAACCAGCTTGTGTGTCTGTGTATCTTCTTAATGGTGACTGGCTGTTTCCTTCTCTGTTTGTCACTAATACAGAGGAGGTGATCTCTACCAGGACTCACTACCATAGTGGGGTTATCTGTTTAAAATGAATTCTGTGTGTGTGTACCAGGACATGGTAACATGGTTATGTGGGATGTGTACCAGGACATGTGTTATGTGGGATGACTGACCATACCAGGACATGGTAACATGTTATAGTGGGATGACTGACCATACCAGGACATGTAACATGGTTATAGTGATGACTGTACCAGGACATGGTAACATGGTTATAGTGGGATGACTGACCATACCAGGACATGGTAACATGGTTATAGTGGATGACAGACCATACCAGGACATGTAACATGGTTATAGACTGGAGACATGGTAACAATGATGGATACCAGGACAGGTAACAGTTATAGTTGGATGAGAGACCAACCAGACAGGAGTGAGATGGAACACAAGAGAGACACTGAGGGAACAGAGAGGTGAGATGGAACACAAGAGAGACACTGAGGGAACATAGAGGTGAGATGGAACACAAGAGAGACACTGAGGGAACATAGAGGTGAGATGGAACACAAGAGAGACACTGAGGGAACAGAGGGGATGGGGAGAAATGAAGAGAAAGAGGATGGAAAAATGGGGGAGAGAGAAGGGAGAGGAGATACAAAGGAGAGAGAGGGAGAGAGAAGAGTACACAAGAGAGAGAGAGGAGAGTGAGAGAGAGGAAAGATGTTGAGAGAGGGAGAGACGTTGGAGAAAGAGAGAAGGGAGGAGAGAGAGAGAGAGAGAGAGAGAGAGAGAGAGAGAGAGGGAAAAGATGTTGGAGAGGAGAGAAGGGAGAGAGAGAGAGAGAGAGAGAGAGAGAGAGAGGACAAGATGTTGGAGAGGGAGGGAAGGGGAGAGAGAGAGAGGTGGAGAAAGAGACCGGCAAAAGAGAGAGAGGGGAACAGGGGAGAGAGAGAGGGATAAGAGAAAGAGTAAGAGGGGGTTATAAGAAGACACACAGAGCCTTTCACACTGTCTCCCTCTGCTGGTTAGCATTAGTATGCAGCCTCTAGGGACCCTCTGTAACATTATCCTGTCTGATCTCTTAGTATGAGGTCTCTCAGGACCCTCTGTAACAGTAGCCTGTCTGATCTCTTAGTATGAGATCTTTCAGGACCCTCTGTAACAGTATCCTGTCTAATCTCTTAGTATGAGGTCTCTCGGGACCCTCTGTAACAGTATCCTGTCTGATCTCTTGGTATGAGGTCTCTCAGGACCCTCTGTAACAGTATCCTGTCTGATCTCTTAGTATGAGGTCTCTCAGGACCCTCTGTAACAGTATCCTGTCTGATCTCTTAGTATGAGGTCTCTCAGGACCCTCTGTAACAGTATCCTGTCTGATCTCTTGGTATGAGGTCTCTCAGGACCCTCTGTAACAGTATCCTGTCTGATCTCTTAGTATGAGGTCTCTCAGGACGCTCTGTAACAGTATCCTGTCTGATCTCTTAGTATGAGGTCTCTCAGGACCCTCTGTAACAGTATCCTGTCTGATCTCTTAGTATGAGGTCTCTCAGGACCCTCTGTAACAGTATCCTGTCTGATCTCTTAGTATGAGGTCTCTCAGGACCCTCTGTAACAGAGTCCAAAGCCACCATCCACAGGGGACACACAGCCCAACAGTGCACCTCCCCAAAGTCCCTAACCAACACTTCTCTGCGTATTTGTCTCCCATTCATTTGAATAAGGTGACAGTTGGAGAAATTGCTTGAGCCACGCTGAGAATAAAGAAGTCTGAAAGCCAAAGGTACTATATTCTAGAACACTGCCTTGAGCCACGCTGAGAATACAGAAGTCTGAAAGCCAAAGGTACTATATTCTAGAACACTGCCTTGAGCCACGCTGAGAATACAGAAGTCTGAAAGCCAACGGTTCTATATTCTAGAACACTGCTGGACATGTACACGTTTTGGGACTCTGATAAAGGGTTTAGTATGCAGCCTCCCAGGCCGTCTGTAACATGTAACAGCACAACATGCTGTCTGAGACCAGTAAGCCTGACATGACAGATGACAGGACAGCTCAGTGTCAAGGGTCACCTGAATATGGAATGACATTTATCAAAAAGAACATCCGCAATCAGATAGAATGACGAGAGGAGCGTTGTGTACTATATGTCGGTGCCTGTGTATACGGTGAGTGTACAGAAGTGTGTATAGGGTGTGTGTATAGGTGTGTGTATAGGGTGTGTGTATAGGGTGTGTGTATAGGGTGTGTGTATTGGGTGAACACTGTATGGGTGTGTGTATAGGGTGTGTATATAGGGTGTGTGTATTGGGTGTGTGTATAAGGTGTGTGTATTGGGTGTGTATATAGGGTGTGTGTATAGGGTGTGTGTATAGGTGTGTGTATAGGGTGTGTATATAGGGTGTGTGTATAGGCTGTGTGTATAGGGTGTGTATATAGGGTGTGTGTATAGGGTGTGTGTATAGGGTGTGTGTGTAGGTGTGTGTATAGGGTGTGTGTATAGGGTGTGTATAGGGTGTGTGTATAGGGTGTGTGTATAGGGTGTGTGACTGCCTATTGGGTGTGTATAGGGTGTGTGTATAGGGTGTGTATATAGGGTGTGTGTATTGGTGTGTGTATAAGGTGTGTGTATTGGGTGTGTATATAGGGTGTGTGTATAGGGTGTGTGTATAGGGTGTGTGTATAGGGTGTGTATATAGGGTGTGTGTATAGGCTGTGTGTATAGGGTGTGTATATAGGGTGTGTGTATAGGGTGTGTGTATAGGTGTGTATAGGGTGTGTGTGTAGGTGTGTGTATAGGGTGTGTGTATAGGGTGTGTATAGGGTGTGTGTATAGGGTGTGTGTATTGGGTGTGTATAGGGTGTGTGTATAGGGTGTGTATATAGGGTGTGTGTATAAGGTGTGTGTATTGGGTGTGTGTATAGGTGTGTGTATAGGGTGTGTGTATAGGGTGTGTGTATAGGGTGTGTATATAGGGGTGTGTATAGGGTGTGTGTATAGGGTGTGTATATAGGGTGTGTATATAGGGTGTGTGTATTGGGTGTGTGTATAGGGTGTGTATATTGGGTGTGTATAGGGTGTGTGTATAGGGTGTGTATATAGGGTGTGTGTATTGGGTGTGTGTATAAGGTGTGTGTATTGGGTGTGTATATAGGGTGTGTGTATAGGGTGTGTGTATAGGGTGTGTGTATAGGGTGTGTATAGGGTGTGTGTATAGGGTGTGTGTATAGGGTGTGTGTATAGGGTGTGTATATAGGGTGTGTATATTGGGTGTGTGTATAAGGTGTGTGTATTGGGTGTGTATATAGGGTGTGTGTATAGGGTGTGTGTATAGGGTGTGTATATAGGGTGTGTGTATAGGGTGTGTGTATAGGGTGTGTATATAGGGTGTGTGTATAAGGTGTGTGTATTGGGTGTGTATATAGGGTGTGTGTATAGGGTGTGTGTATAGGGTGTGTATATAGGGTGTGTGTATAGGGTGTGTGTATAGGGTGTGTATATAGGGTGTGTGTATAGGGTGTGTGTATAGGGTGTGTGTATAGGGTGTGTGTATAGGGTGTGTATATAGGGTGTGTATATAGGGTGTGTGTATTGGGTGTGTATATTGGGTGTTTAATAATTATTATGGAACGTGGAAAATATTTGGGTAGAATATATAGTATATATGAAGAACAGATGTATAGAATATATAGTATATCTGAAGAATACATGAATAGAATATATAGTATATCTGAAGAATACATGGATAGAATATATAGTATATCTGAAGAATAGATGTATAGAATATATAGTATATCTGAAGAACAGATGTATAGAATATATAGTATATCTGAAGAATACATGAATAGAATATATAGTATATCTGAAGAGTACATGGATAGAATATGTAGTATATCTGAAGAATACATGGATAGAATATATAGTATATCTGAAGAGTACATGGATAGAATAGTATATGTACATCAACAGTTGAATAAGATGTACTTGACTAGAATATGCTGTACTTATGAAATGGGTAAAACAATATGTAAACATTGTTAAGTGACCAGTGTTCCATGTCTATGTACATAGGGAAGCAGTCTCTTTGACAGCACGTCCAACCGGCTTCACTACCACCTCCACATCCTGCTTCACTACCTCAGACCACGTGTAACCATGCCAGCCCAGGACCTCCACATCCGGCTTCACTACCGCAGACCAGTGTAACCACGCCAGCCCAGGACCTCCACATCCGGATTCTTCACCTGCGGGATCGTCTGACACCTGCCAACATTTAGACGTTCATCCACGTACTCCAAAATGTCAAATTTCGAAGTGTTTTTGGTTTCTCCTGCTGCTCGGTCTCGTTCCATTTCTCCAACCGTCAAGTTTAGAAGTGAAGGGTTACGTTAAGACACTGCTTCTGAATGGTTAATGTTTAAGATTGAGTTACAATATTACGTTAAGACACTCCTTCTGAATGGTTCATGTTTAAGATTGAGTTACAACATTACGTTAAGACACTGCTTCTGAATGGTTCATGTTTAAGATTGAGTTACAACATCACGTTAAGACACTGCTTCTGAATGGTTCATGTTTAAGATTGAGTTACAACATCACGTTAAGACACTGCTTCTGAATGGTTCATGTTTAAGATTGAGTTACAACATCACGTTAAGACACTCCTTCTGAATGGTTCATGTTTAAGATTGAGTTACAACATCACGTTAAGACACTGCTTCTGAATGGTTCATGTTTAAGATTGAGTTACAACATCACGTTAAGACACTCCTTCTGAATGGTTCATGTTTAAGATTGAGTTACAACATTACGTTTAGGCACTTATTCTAAGGTTTGGCAAAGGGTTAAACCCCAAAATAAAATAAAATTGTGTCAACAAACGGGATTGAACACGCAGCCTTCTGACCCAGAGTAAATGGATTACAAAATCAGACACTGTAGCATTTATTGGCATGTTTGAAGGCATTTCCCAACTTCTTCAGCACATTGATGCAAGTCCAATGTCAACGTTAATCTTGAACGGTTTGGGTGTATCCCCCTTTCTGCTTCAGCTCCCCATATCATATATCCTCACAGTTAGACAATACTTTATTCATACTGTCATTTGATTTCATGTCTATATTAAATTATTAATTTACAGGACACTCGGAAGTTCCTCAAAGGACGCGCGGAGCGTACCTGTCGACGTCACCCTAGAGCAGAAAAAAACGGCCTCTTCTTTTCCGCGCCGAGCGCAGTTCGCCCTTCTCATTTCAGCACCGGAAACCGTCCGACGCGTACAACTCCGTGCGTCTCGCTCCTGGGACAAGATAAAAAAACAAACATTTAACGGACCTTGATCACAAACAAACCTTTACAATGAGTTATTGACTCTCTCTTTTAGTCACAAGTAACCGAACTCCATGGACGAAATATATCCAAATGAACGTTCTTTAATTTTTTAACATTTCCTTTTTGACTGTTGGACTTGGTTGGGGATATGTGTGTCGGTTGTTTTTACTTAATGTAATGTGGATGTTACCTGTGTCCGTGGCTGTGGCTGGAGGATGAGCGCCGGCGTGGGGGTGACAGGGGACGCGACAGTAACTCATAATATGCAGTCAAGGTAAAGTGCTTTACATTCATTCACCCTCCAGGCTATGACTAGGGGACGTTTTTACCAGCACTGACTCGCTGGTTCAAGCCCCGCTTCGGCTCTCAATTACCCAGTACTCGCTATCTGACTGGGTGAGTTTGTGACCGGAGAGTGAGAGCTGATGTTTTGAAATTGAGTAAGAAATACTGTTGATCTGTTGTTGGTATCTGTTGTGTTTATACTGAAGCCTATACTGAAGCCTATACTGTAGCCTATACTGTAGCCTATACTGTAGCCTATACTGTAGCATATACTGTAGCCTATACGGTAGCATATACTGTAGCCTATACGGTAGCCTATACTGTAGCCTATACTGAAGCCTATACTGTAGCCTATACTGAACCCTATACGGTAGCCTATACTGTAGCCTATACTGTAGCCTATACGGTAGCCTATACTGTAGCCTATACTGTAGCCTATACGGTAGCATATACTGTAGCCTATACGGTAGCCTATACTGTAGCCTATACTGAAGCCTATACTGAAGCCTATACTGAACCCTATACGGTAGCCTATACTGTAGCCTATACTGTAGCCTATACGGTAGCCTATACTGTAGCCTATACTGTAGCCTATACTGTAGCCTATACGGTAGCCTATACTGTAGCCTATACGGTAGCCTATACTGTAGCCTATACTGTAGCCTATACGGTAGCCTATACGGTAGCCTATACTGTAGCCTATACGGTAGCCTATACGGTAGCCTATACTGAAGCCTATACGGTAGCCTATACTGTAGCCTATACGGTAGCCTATACGGTAGCCTATACTGTAGCCTATACTGAAGCCTATACGGTAGCCTATACTGTAGCCTATACTGAAGCCTATACGGTAGCCTATACTGTAGCCTATACTGTAGCCTATACTGTAGCCTATACTGAAGCCTATACGGTAGCCTATACGGTAGCCTATACTGTAGCCTATACTGAAGCCTATACGGTAGCCTATACTGTAGCCTATACTGAAGCCTATACGGTAGCCTATACTGTAGCCTATACTGAAGCCTATACTGTAGCCTATACTGTAGCCTATACGGTAGCCTATACGGTAGCCTATACTGTAGCCTATACTGAAGCCTATACGGTAGCCTATACTGTAGCCTATACTGAAGCCTATACGGTAGCCTATACTGTAGCCTATACTGTAGCCTATACTGTAGCCTATACGGTAGCCTATACTGTAGCCTATACTGAAGCCTATAGCGGTAGCCTATACTGAAGCCTATACGGTAGCCTATACTGTAGCCTATACGGTAGCCTATACGGTAGCCTATACTGTAGCCTATACTGAAGCCTATACTGTAGCCTATACTGAAGCCTATACGGTAGCCTATACGG
This sequence comes from Oncorhynchus tshawytscha, assembly GCF_018296145.1. NCBI lineage: Eukaryota > Metazoa > Chordata > Actinopteri > Salmoniformes > Salmonidae > Oncorhynchus > Oncorhynchus tshawytscha. Next base: position 61,863 of record NW_024608880.1, read on the forward strand.
TAGCCTATACTGTAGCCTATACTGAAGCCTATACGGTAGCCTATACTGTAGCCTATACTGAAGCCTATACGGTAGCCTATACTGTAGCCTATACTGAAGCCTATACGGTAGCCTATACTGTAGCCTATACTGAAGCCTATACGGTAGCCTATACTGTAGCCTATACGGTAGCCTATACGGTAGCCTATACTGTAGCCTATACTGTAGCCTATACGGTAGCCTATACGGTAGCCTATACTGTAGCCTATACTGTAGCCTATACTGAAGCCTATACGGTAGCCTATACGGTAGCCTATACGGTAGCCTATACGGTAGCTCGCTGTTTGCCAGGACATTCAGAGCGTGTAGCCTACATACCGCCCGTTTCTCCATAGGCAACTTTACGCACATTGGTTGACTTCGCCTTTGCTGTATTAAACTATGGTTAGCGTAATGTTAATGCGCGTTTCCATGGTTATAATACTACAATTTAAAAACAATCATCTATAGGCCTATTTATAACTTTATTGTCCTGTTACTCTTAGGTTGAATCATGAACCTAAAATGAGAACCGAGTCCTCGTGTATTCCAGACCGGATTTTAGTGATCTGCACTGTATGGCTATCCCCTGTCCATTCTTATATAACTGTGTGTGTGTGTGTGTGTGTGTGTGTGTGTGGCTTCGGGGTTCCCCTCATCCCCATTATCTTGCACACCGATATAACTCTCCCTCTCTCTCTTCGTCGTATGCTTCAAGGAAAATTCCACCTAAAAACTACAAAACCAGAATGCATCATACCGGCTGTATTTCTATATTTTGAAAGTTATATTATCTTGAAAATTTGATTGTTGACAAGCAACATATTTTGGGGCCTATATCAACAACGACTAATGAAACAAATACCAAAGTATCGTTTTTGGGTGGAGTTTTTCTTTGAAAGACAAACTGAAATCTTTCAAAAGAGCCGTTAGATTCATCGCTTTTCTGCCAATTCTATCCAACAACATGCTACATATATCTGAGAGAACGTCACCTATTGTCTAGTTGCAGTAGACTGCGTAATAACCTAACGAAGTTGCGCGCGACTTCTGACTTTCGGCCAACGGGCTTCCGTTCTGAGAAAGACCGAAATAAACAACTCATGTAAATGAGCCATCGCAATGACATGCGGTGAGTCCCGCGGGTCCACTCCCGTTTCCACCGGGCGGCCCGTCTACTATCTCTCCAAGAACAAGCCTCCCTCGGCTTCGTGTTTATCTCCGGTAACTAACTATGCAAATGCACCGAGATAAGGAGGAGGGGGACTGCTTGAGCTAACAATGACACATGCACACACACAGAAACAGACACACACACCCTGCATTGTGTCACATCAGCAGTACAGTAGCCTAACCCCTTCCCCATTATCTGCCACTCTCTCTTTCTGCTCCCCCACTCCCACTCCCCTTCCCATTATCTACCACTCTCTCTTTCTGCTCCCCCACTCCCACTCCCACTCCCCTTCCCATTCTCTACCACTCTCTCTTTCTGCTCCCCCACTCCCCTTCCCATTCTCTACCACTCTCTCTTTCTGCTCCCCCACTCCCCTTCCCATTCTCTACCACTCTCTCTTTCTGCTCTCCCCACTCCCCTTCCCATTCTCTACCACTCTCTCTTTCTGCTCCCCCACTCCCCTTCCCATTCTCTACCACTCTCTTTCTGCTCCCCCACTCCCCTTCCCATTCTCTACCACTCTCTCTTTCTGCTCCCCCACTCCCCCCCCTTCCCATTCTCTACCACTCTCTCTTTCTGCTCCCCACTCCCCTTCCCATTCTCTACCACTCTCTCTTTCTGCTCCCCCACTCAAAGAGAGAGAGAAAAGAGAAAGAAGAGAGAAAAGAGAGAGAGAAAGAGATCCATGGTGTTTGGAGAGATAGAGAAAGAAAGAAATAGAGAGGGAGAGAGAGAGATGGTGAAAGAAAGAGCGATTCCAGTCCCTATACCCTCATCCCCGTGTGGGGTTTTAGCTGGTCCACTTCACTCTGGTATGCAGTTGTCTGTTTCATAAACAACTCTGTGGTACACACACACATATATCACAGGATGTGTGTGTGTGTGTGAAAGTTACATATATGTGAAAGTTATTAATGCATGACTGTGAGATAGTGAACTTTGGTTAGAGTGCTTTAATGTGACTGTGAGTTTGTGATGATTTGCCAATGACAGTGTGTGTGTGTGTGTGTATTTAAGCCAACGACAGCATGTATATATTCATGTGTGTGTGTTTAAGCCAATGACAGCGTGTATGTATTCATGTGTGTGTATTTAACCCAACGACAGTGTGTATGTACTCATGTGTGTGTGTGTGTCACGCAAAAGCAAGAGTTTGTGTGAGAGTTCTGTACCCATAGGTGAAACCTTTGAGTAACTCTTTAAGGTTCGAGGTAGAACCATTTCGGGTTCCATGTAGAACACTTTCCACATAGGCTGGAACCAAAAAGGATTCTACTTTGGGGGCAGCCAGACAATCCTTTTGGGTGTGTTTCACATTGCCCCCATACTGCAGAATAATCCAATTCTTTACCTTTTATTTTAATCATTTTGTTTGTGGTAGGTGTGTGTGTGTGTGTGTGTGTGTGTGTGTGTGTGTGTGTGTGTGTGTGTGTGTGTGTGTGTGTGTGTGTGTGTGTGTGTGTGTGCGTGTGTGTGTGTGTGTGAGCTCTGTGACCTCTGCTAGTCTGCTCTGAAACAGGCTATACTGATACAGGAAACATTCAATCTACGTTCGTTTAACATTCATTCCATTTAACATGTACCCAAGGCAGAGGCAGTGTGTGAGAGAGTGACATGTTATGCACACACCTGAATTACAAGTTTGTATGTAGTGGATGTGTGTGTGTGTGTTATGTATAGACACATATACACACACACACACACACGTTCTTTCCTTGGTATTCACCACAAGTCACTGAAAGGTTAGAGACAAAACATCATTAGTATGATCCTTTACGGTTATTTCTAATCATTCTGTTTGTTTTGTGGGGGATGTGCGGTGTTCAATCTATGGTTCATTGAACACGCATTACATTTAACATGTACCTAAGCCAGAGGAGGCGTGTGACAGCAGGCAGGTCACCTGTGATACAAGTCGGTCATCGACGTCCGTCCGTGTCTGAGGA
>NW_024608880.1:75000-77500 GCF_018296145.1 Oncorhynchus tshawytscha
GTCATCCAATCAAGATGATCCGATCACTATCTCATCGAGATATGTTGCGTCTACACATGGTAATAAAATGTGCCTCATATCTGCCTACTTCCTCAGTATTGTGACCAGATTCCCTGGCTCCTCCCTGTATGTGTCTCATATCTTCGTCAGTATTGTGACCAGATTCCCTGGCTCCTCCCTGTATGTGTCTCATATCTTCCTCAGTATTGTGACCAGATTCCTGGCTCCTCCCTGTATGTGTCTCATATCTTCCTCAGTATTGTGACCAAATTCACTGGCTCCTCCCTGTATGTGTCTCATATCTTCCTCAGTATTGTGACCAGCTTCCCTGGCTCCTCCCTGTATGTGTCTCATATCTTCCTCAGTATTGTGACCAAATTCACTGGCTCCTCCCTGTATGTGTCTCATATCTTCGTCTGTATTGTGACCAGTTTCCCTGGCTCCTCCCTGTATGTGTCTCATAGCTCCCCCCTGTATGTGTCTCATAGCTCCTCCTCCTGGCCCATCTCTCCCATCCCTGTGTCACGGCACAAACAAGCTGAGTATCTGGATGTGTACAATACAAACAAGCTGAGTATCTGGACGTGAAATCAGAATGACTCTTAGGCCCTAATGCACACAGTAGAAATCAGAATGACTCTTAGGCCCTAATGCACAGTAGAAATCAGAATGACTTTTAGGCCCTAATGCACACAGTAGAAATCAGAATGACTCTTAGGCCCTAATGCACACAGTAGAAACCAGAATGACTCTTAGGCCATAATGCACACAGTAGAAATCAGAATGACTCTTAGGCCCTAATGCACACAGTAGAAACCAGAATGACTCTTAGGCCCTAATGCACACAGTAGAAACCAGAATGACTCTTAGGCCCTAATACACAGTAGAAATCAGAATGACTCTTAGGCCCTAATGCACACAGTAGAAATCAGAATGACTCTTAGGCCATAATGCACAGTAGAAATCAGAATGACTCTTAGGCCCTAATGCACAGTAGAAATCAGAATGACTCTTAGGCCCTAATGCACAGTAGAAATCAGAATGACTTTTAGGCCCTAATGCTAATGCACACTAGAAATCAGAATGACTCTTAGGCCCTAATACACACAGTAGAAACCAGAATGACTCTTAGGCCCTAATGCACAAAGTAGAAATCAGAATGACTCTTAGGCCCTAATGCACAGTAGAAATTAGAATGACTCTTAGGCCCTAATGCACACAGTAGAAATCAGAATGACTCTTAGGCCCTAATGCACACAGTAGAAACCAGAATGACACTTAGGCCCTAATACACACAGTAGAAACCAGAATGAGTCTTAGGCCCTAATGCACACAGTAGAAACCAGAATGACTCTTAGGCCCTAATACACACAGTAGAAACCAGAATGACTCTTAGGCCCTAATGCACACAGTAGAAATCAGAATGACTCTTAGGCCCTAATGCACAGTAGAAATCAGAATGACTCTTAGGCCCTAATGCACACAGTAGAAACCAGAATGACTCTTAGGCCCTAATGCACACAGTAGAAATCAGAATGACTCTTAGGCCCTAATGCACACAGTAGAAATCAGAATGACTCTTAGGCCCTAATGCACAGTAGAAACCAGAATGACTCTTAGGCCCTAATGCACACAGTAGAAATCAGAATGACTCTTAGGCCCTAATGCACACAGTAGAAATCAGAATGACTCTTAGGCCCTAATGCACACAGTAGAAATCAGAATGACTCTTAGGCCCTAATGCACACAGTAGAAATCAGAATGACTCTTAGGCCCTAATGCACAGTAGAAATCAGAATGACTCTTAGGCCCTAATGCACACAGTAGAAATCAGAATGACTCTTAGGCCCTAATGCACACAGTAGAAACGGGTTCAGTTACAGAGCAGACTACAGTGCCTCTCTGAATGGCACAAAGCGTTATCAGGTCTGGACGGTCGATCGCTACGCGTGGATGTTTCCATACGTTGCCTTTCTAACGTTGTCATCTCGTTTTGCTAATGACCTTTGGCGTCGCTATCTAGTGATGGTGATGTTGTCTTTCTAACGTTGTCATCTCGTTTGATAATGACCTTTGGCGTCGCTATCTAGTGACGGTGATGTTGTCTTTCTAACGTTGTCATCTCGTTTTGCTAATGACCTTTGGCGTCGCTATCTAGTGATGGTGATGTTGTCTTTCTAACGTTGTCATCTCGTTTTGCTAATGACCTTTGGCGTCGCTATCTAGTGACGGTGATGTTGTCTTTCTAACGTTGTCATCTCGTTTGATAATGACCTTTGGCGTCGCTATCTAGTGACGGTGATGTTGTCTTTCTAACGTTGTCATCTCGTTTTGCTAATGACCTTTGGCGTCGCTATCTAGTGATGGTGAAGTTGTCTTTATTTTACTGCCACGCCAGCTGCCACCTCAACGCTGCTTGAGAAAGACCTGTTGTTTTATATTCCACGACAAGGTCATCTATCTGTCTGTCCAGCCCTTCATACTGAACATGTTGGGAGAA
>NW_024608881.1:0-88125 GCF_018296145.1 Oncorhynchus tshawytscha
TAGTACCCAACCCTGTTGTTGATGTGTAATGATGTTTGTGTTTTAGGTGAGTTATTTTATACAACCCCATGGAGAATGACCTTCATTGTGTTATGCTGTCTGGGAGCCATCACTGTGATTGGGTTATCTCTGGCTATCTACTGCATGTGTAATAAGAAAGGTAATTGAGAGATGACATGAACGTTTAATTGTTGGAATGAAATGTCTGCATTGCTTTTTTCAATCTCACCACATTCACAGTGGTTGTATTCTATGGATACAGGATTTTTAAATTTAATTTTTTTATTTTTTTATGCTCTGTCAATAACATTATTAAAGTGACATTATAAAAGTGACTAGTGATCCATTTATTCAAGTGGTCAATGAATTCAAGTCTGTGTATGTAGGCAGCAGCCTCTGTGCTAGTGATGGCTATTTATCAGTCTGATGGCCTTGAGATAGAAGCTGTTTTTCAGTCCCTCGATCCCTGATTTGATGCACCTGTGCTGACCTCGCCTTCTGCATGGTAGCGGGGTGAACAAGCAGTGGCTCGGGTGGTTGTTGTCCTTGCTGATCTTTTTGGCCTTCCTGAGACATCGGGTGCTGTAGGTGTCCTAGAGGGACTGTAGTTTGCCCCTGGTGCTGCGTTGTGCAGACCACACCACCCTCTGGAGAGCCCTGTGGTTGCAGGTGGTTGCTGACCGACTCCGACAGTATATCCCGAGAGAGCCATGTTTCTGTGAAACAGAGTATGTTACAATCCATGATGTCTCTCTGGTAAGAAACCCTTGCCCTGATCTCGCCAACCTTGTTATCCAGGGACTGAACATTAGCAAGTAATATAGTCGGAAGTGGTGGGTGGTGTGCGTGCCTCCTAAGTCTGACTAGAAGACCGCTCTGACTTCCTCTTCTCCGCCGGCATTGTTTTGGGTCAGCCTCTGGAATCAGTTCAATTGCCCTGGGTGGTGGTGAACAAAGTCGTATTTCTGGTCGTAATGCTGGTAGTGATAGTGAGTTACCGCCGCTCTGATATCCAATAGTTCTTCCCAGCTTTATGTAATAACACATAATATTTTCTGGGTTAACAATGTAAGAAATAATACATAAAAAAACTAAATACTGCAAAGTTTCCTAAGAACTAGAAGCGAGGCGATCCTCTCTGTCGGCGCCATTGTCATCATCATCATCACCATCATATTAGACTTTTAGTAATACTTGTGTGTTGTTGTTGTTGCAGATATATGTTTGGTAAAAGGGAACTTTTTAAAGCGGAAACTGGACGAGGATGAAGATGTGTTGGAAGACAAAGCGATGGCGCCACAGAGGCCCATGACCACTACAACGACTCCCGACCCCTACGGCCTCAGCCTAGGTTTCTCCAAGATGGCCTACAATATTTAAAGATCTTGTTCATTTCTTTTCTTGAACCATTTATACAGTATGCCTTTATCCTAATTGTCGTAAGTATTATTTTTCTCCTCACATACACAATAAAATACATTATATTTATAATATACTGAAGTTCTTATTCATTTAGGGTTCAGACCTGAGATGGAATTTAATCATTTAAACATGGACTTCAGTCAATTATGTTTTACTCAAATTCACATTAAGTCAACTTATCTCAGTGTGAATATGTCCCATAATACAGTTTTAAATATCCACCAGACCTTGGTAGTAACTTGTTACGTCTCTATTCCCTCCAAGGTGTCGTACAACCTCCAGAGACAGAGCATCTTCAACATCTCTCTAATGAAGCTTTATAACCACTGGCTTCTGAGCGAGCCTGGAGAGACGTGTTCTCATCAACAACATGCTGTCCTGCATCTAGGAAGAGCTAAAACAGGAGGGCTCGCTGCGCCGTCCAGCTCTCCTCCTGCCCCCTCGCAGATGATCCCATGGACGAGGACTTCTGTGAGGCCCCCGCCCACATTCGGCGGCGTGCTACCGCCACCCCGTCCCTTTCCCAGCAGCCTTCAGGGTGGCTCTTGGAGTCAGCCCCTCTGCCCTCGCCACTCCCCCCTCCGCCCACCTGTCCGTCATTGGTGTGGTTGTCATCCGGTGGCCTGTCTCTCTGGAGGTCTGCATCACGCCCACCTTGCTATTGGAGGAAGACGGAGACGACGCCTCCTTTTGCACTTTGCCCCCGCCTAAGTCTCTTCCTCCTCTTCGTCCTCCCCCTATGCCCCTCGCCCACCACAGAAAACCTCTACCCTCTCCAGGGTACCTGTGTCTGCCTGCTGCAGAGACACTTTGTGCCCTACCCTGGGTGACATAGAGCAGCACTGTCCTCTCTCAGCCACACCACAGACAATAATAACCAGAACAACAACAGCAGCTAATACTATTAAGACTACTACCTTCCCCACAGCCTCAGCAGAACCCCTTCAGACCCCATGCCAACTGCCCCCGAGCCCCCCTCCTCTCCACAACAGTAACAACCACAGCCACAGTAACAGCCACAATAACAACCACAGCCAAAGGCCAATTCAAAGACTGCATCAGGACAGGCAGCCCCACACTAGACGGGCCGGTGTCCTTACTTGACAGCAGGAGTATAGAGTCCAGACTGATAGACACTCTTCCTCCTCCCCTTCCTCTTTCTCCTCCTAGTGGCTTGGATTTAAACTCCTCCCCTTCCTTCTCCTCCTCTTCCTCCTCAGGTTTCTTCACTGACCTGGCATTGGATGAGATCCTGTTTGCAGACATCGACACCTCCATGTATGACTTTGACCCCTGCACGACCCCTGCCGCCCCTCAGTCATGCCCAGCCAACCTTTCAACATGGACCTGACAGAACTGGACCACATTATGGAGGTCCTGGTCGGGTCGTGTTCTTCTCCTTGGTCCTCCAGAGACTGTAAACTCTGTTGATGCTTCTTCTTCTCCTTGGTTCCCCAGAGACTGTAAACTCTGTTGATGCTCCTTCTTCTCCTTGGTCCTCCAGAGACTGTAAACTCTGTTGATGCTTCTTCTTCTCCTTGGTCCTCCAGAGACTGTCAACTCTATTGATGCTCCTTCTTCTCCTTGGTTCCCCAGAGACTGTAAACTCTGTTGGTGCTCCTTCTTCTCCTTGGTTCCCCAGAGACTGTAAACTCTGTTGATGCTCCTTCTTCTCCTTGGTTCCCCAGAGACTGTAAACTCTGTTGATGCTCCTTCTTCTCCTTGGTTCCCCAGAGACTTTAAACTCTGTTGATGCTCCTTCTTCTCCTTGGTCCTCCAGAGACTGTAAACTCTACTGATGCTTCTTCTTCTCCTTGGCCCACCTAAGGCTCCAAGATCCCAAAACACTACCCTCATGCACACAATCAAGTCCACATGCTCTCATGTAAAACAGCAAAGCAAACCACCCCACCGGCAGCAGTTAGCTCTGGCCGGCTTAACTGATGTTTTTGTACATGTACGATTTCTGAACTTAATTAAATGGTGTCTTCATGAAGACGTGTGCAAATAGATTTGCTTGTGTTCCATTTGACCATACGGGTCAATAAGAGGAGATAGTGACAGAGATAGCTATAGAATACAATGTCAATCACTATACTGGAGGTTACTGCCAAGAACAATGGATAGGTGGACCAATTAAAAATGATACATTGACCTTATTAAAAATGATACATTGACCTTATAGGCCAGGTTCACCCAGGTGGTAAAATACATTTAACACACAGTCTTGATACAAAGATCACAATTTTTTAGCTGCACTTTTTTTGTGGAGACAAAAAAATGCATACAAACTCAACATAAAAATGGTAAAAAAGTATTGTTTGTGTCACAACTGAAGTGTCAGATGGCTTGTACATCTGTACCACCTATGTGAACCAAGTCACTAGGAAGAGACAAGATAACAAGAGACTCTGGGTATGTCGCAAAATGGCACACTATTCTATATATAGCTCCCTACTTTTGACCAGAGAGGGCTTTGGTCAAAAGTAGTGTACTACATAGGGAATAGGGTGCCATTTGGGACAAAGATGACATCACAGGTCCCCAGTCCCTCTCCCCAGTTCAGATTAGGACAGGGTAAACCATCGTCATAGATCTCAAACTGGGAACAATGATATTTCTAATCTCTCGTGGACAGAAACATGTAATATCACTGATATCATCTGTCAACAGGCTGTGGGATCCGAAAACTAACGAGGAACTTTGTTCCGTGATGCGGATGTTTCGTCACTGATCATTTGGACGATATCGCAGGTGCTCGTATCTTTTCAATTTCAAAAGGGGAGGGGACATTTGGCACATACAGTTGAAGTCGGAAGTTTACATACACTTAGGTTGGAGTCAAGTTAAAACTCGTTTTCAACCACTCCACAAATTTCTTGTTTACAAACTATAGTTTTGGCAAGTCGGTTAGGACATCTACTTTGTGCATGACACAAGTAATTTTTCCAACAATTGTTTACAGACAGATTATTTCACTTATAATTCACTGTATCACAATTCCAGTGGTACAGTGTTGACTGTGCCTTAAACAGCTTGGAAAATTCCAGAAAATTATGTCATGGCTTTAGAAGCTTCTGATAGGCTAATTGACATTATTTGAGTCAATTGGAGGTGAACCTGTGGATGTATTTCAAGGCCTACAAACTCAGTGCCTCTTTGCTTGATATCATGGGAAAATCAAAAGAAATCAGCCGAGACCTCAGAAAAAAACTGTAGACCTCCACAAGTCTGGTTCATCCTTGGGAGCAATTTCCAAACGGCAGAATGTACCACGTTTATCTGTACAAACAATAGTACGCAGGTATAAACACCATGGAGATGCGTTCTGTCTCCTAGAGATGAACGTACTTTGGTGCGAAAAGTGCAAATCAGTCCCAGAACAACAGCAAAGGACCTTGTGAAGATGCTGGAGGAAACAGGTACAAAAGTACCTATATCCACAGTAAAACGAGTCCTATATCGACACAACCTGAAAGGCCGCTCAGCAAGGAAGAAGCCACTGCTCCAAAACCGCCATAATAAAGCCAGACTACGGTTTGCAACTGCACATGGGGACAAAGATCGTACTTTTTGGAGACATGTCCTCTGGTCTGATGAAACAAATATAGAACTGTTTGGCCATAATGGCCATTGTTATGTTTGGAGGGGAAAGGGGGAGGCTTGCAAGGCGAAGAACACCTTCCCAACCGTGAAGCACGAGGGTGGCAGCATCATGTTGTGGGGGTGCTTTGCTGCAGGAGGGACTGGTGCACTTCACAAAATAGATGGCTCATGAGGCAGGAAAATTATGTGGATATATTGAAGCGATCATCTCAAGACATCAGTCAGGAAGTTAAAGCTTGGTCGCAAATGGGTCTTCCAAATGGACAATGGCCCCAAGCATACTTCCAAAATTGTGGACAATAAAGTCAAGGTATTGGAGTGGCCATCACAAAGCCCTGACCTCAATCCTATAGAAAAGTTGTGGGCAGCAGCGTGTGCGAGCAAGGAGGCCTACAAACCTGACTCAGTTACACCAGCTCTGTCAGGAGGAATGGGCCAAAAATCACCCAACTTATCGTGGGAAGCTTGTGGAAGGCTACCCGAAACGTTTGACCCAAGTTAAACCATTTAAAAAGGCAATGCTACCAAATACTAATTGAGTGTATTTAAACTTCTGACCCAATGGGAATGTGATGAAAGAAATATAAGCATTCTCTCTACTATTACTCTAACATTTCACATTCTTAAAATATACGTGGTGATCCTAACTGACCTAAGACAGGGAATTTTTACTAGGATTAAACATCAGGAATTGTGAAAAACGGAGTTGTAAATGTATTTGGCTAAGGTGTATGTAATTTCTGACTTCAGCTGTACATCTGTCCACTGCAGATGCACTATCTTCAACCTGGATGAGTAATTAGAATATATTAGTATAATATTACAACATTAAATAAAAAGTATAATGTTAATATAATAGTATAATGTTAATATATTAATTATATAATGATAGTATATTCATATAATTTTATATAACAGTATACTATATACCACTAGTATAATATTAGTTCCAATTGGACAATCCAGCAGTTTTAGAAATATAAAACCAACATGTATAATGTTTGTAGGTTTCTTTCCATCATTAAATGGAAGAAAAAGGTCTACATTGGTGGTTTGTCTCTAGTTTGTTAATGCTAAGTACTAACCTGTCAATAATCATAACCATTCATGCATAACAATGAGTTCAACATTTTGAAATGGTGTTGTAGCAATGTCAACCTTTATCTAATGTCCCGCCCCATCCAGGCTGTGATTGGTCGGTTCATGAAAAGTGATACCACAAAAATGGAAGAGGCAAGTAGAAGGGAAAAAGTAATGAACTTGTATGTCGGCCCTGTATTAAAGAACATAAATGGTTAAAGAAAAGTGTGATAAATAAAAACATTCACCAATTTCATTTAAGGACCAAAAAACTGACAGCTGTGCCATATAAATTGCTAAATAGTTGGGAAGAGATTTTCCATGTACCCATTCCATGGCACATGGTTTATGAATTGACACGCAAACCAATGCAGGATGCAAAACTTCAAATTTTTCAATTTAAATTACTATACAAAATTCTTGCAACTAATAGAATGTTATATATTGGGGGATACAATCTTCCAGCTCTGCAGATTCTGCTGTGAGGTGGCAGAGTCATTAGATCATTTATTTTGGTATTGTCCATATGTTGCTCATTTTTGGTCACAGGTCCAGGAATGGCTGAAGAATTGCAACATTTGCCTAGAACTAACGCTGCAGATAGCAATACTGGGTGATTTGAAAAACCATAGTCAATCAATCAATAATATAATAATTATTTTAGCAAAAATGTTTATTTTTAATTTACAATCTGTAGAAGCTATGAGAATAGAAAGGTTCAATTCCTATGTGAAGCATCACAGCACAGTTGAAAATACATGGCAAATAGAAATCCAAAATGGATGATGCTGAGAGGTAGATGGGAGAGGTTGAATGGAGCTGAAGGGTGGGACTAATAGCAAGATAAAATATGTAAAACATACGGGGTCTGTAAAATGTATATAGGTTCAGAACTTTTGTGAAATAGCATAGTTACAAATAGAAATCAAACTGGATGGACATCAGAAATAGAGGAAGGACTAAAAACAAACTAAATATAACTATTGTAAAATAGACTGTATGTAAAATGTGTATAAGATATATAAATTGAAGGTAAAAGCCGAAGTGTTTATTAGTTTACTCCAGTTGGGGGATCGGCGGAAGGGTTTGCGGGGAATAATAATAAAGGTATATTCTTTTAAAAAGTATGTATGTCTATATAGGTATGTCTATATAGGTATGTGTATATATATGCATGCGTGTATGGATGTATATATTTACCAAAAAAATATGGGGGATTGGAAATGATGCAGACAATTACATTGATGGAACCAATATTCTTTCCGCAATATTAAGCTGATCCACCCCTTTAAAAAAGAGGAAAAAACTAAAATAAAAAGGTCTACATTGGTGGTTAGTCTCTAGTTTGTTAATGCTAAGTACTAACTTGTCAATAATCATAACCATTCATGCATAACAATGAGTTCAACATTCTGAAATGTTGTTGTAGCACGTCAACATTTATTTTATGTCCCGCCCCATCCAGGCTGTGATTGGTCGGTTCATGAAAAGTGACATTGACGAGCGCTTGTTACAAGCTTTGACGAGCGATGTGTTACCGCTTCAGCTGCAAAACCTTGGTATCACTGTGCTCAATGGGCTGCTCTCTGCTCTCTCTCCTCTCTACTGCCAGTGCCTTCAGGCTCACTAGGCTGAGATGATTGACTGTTACGGCGCCAAATGAATAATTTGTTATTTTAAAACATTTGTCTGCATCAGCCTCAAGGGACTTCAACCTCTTCTCTCTCCGATTCTCAGGACAACCTTTACGTTTTTCTCTTTTTGTTTGTCCATCTTGCTCCACTCCACTATTTATCCAAATGTCACCTTGGGCCCAGGTAAGTTAGAATGGACTGGACCAAAAGTAATTGGCTGGGAGAGAGAGGCTGTCAGATGTAATACCCAACCACAGTGACAGTGGACCGTAGCCCACTCGCCTGGGCCAGTCAGACACACAACACTTGGTTATTTTTTTAAGCGGGGGTTATTTATATTTTGCGTTGCATCCGCCCCAGCTCACCGGGAAAACTCCGGTGCTCCAGATGGCAGCCAGTCCGTCATTGCTCCTCCTCAATTGCAAAATATATTTTGGATGCAATATAAATGCATGTATTAATGTCTACATTTGTTATTGCCACGCTTTTTCTATTACAGACACCTTAATGCACACTTTTAAATGTTATTATGTGCTAAACATACACATATACATATATATTTATTTTTAACATGTAAAAACATTTTCCTTCAAGTATTCTTTGTTGTTGTTGAGAGTACTAATGTTAATGTCCGCAATACAACAACAAAAAAATAATTACATGTAATTTTGTCCTTTTAATTTAAATACATTTAATTTGAATACACTAGAATATGGTGTGCCAATATGTCAGACCGGTCGCTTCAAAGCCTCTCAAACGCAATAGCATCAGCAATCCCATGGTTTATAAATAATTGGTTTCGACTCTGTATTTTGGGTTGAAAAGAGGCCAGGTAGTAATGATTACCAGACCCAGTGAGACTGCTGGACGACATCCCCTACAGGCTGGTCCAGTGAGGATTTCAATGTATGTTGCTGCAGTGTCTGGCGAAGGAACAGTGAGCCACTACTGAGCCAATACAACTCAGTTCACTTATGTATTATTCTACAGCTGGCCTCATCCCTTTGGATGAAGCTGGGCTTTTGTTCCTTTTTGTAAAGTTTTGTAATTTTGTTCAATAAATCCTTAGACATCTAAAAATATAAATAAATGAGTTACAGCGTCCTATAGCCTACTTTCAGTTTCGCACTTCACCAAAGTAAGAGTACTTTCATTTTCACTCCACACCCTTTTCTTTTCCAACGGGCTGTAAAAGACGGTAAGAATATTTCTCAATATAATTAAAACTGGATTATGTTAAGGATTTCTTTGTCAGCTATGCTTAAGAAACTAAAACCTAAAGCAGAGCTCTATAGCATAGTTAGACCAATCATAGTTGATCATGAAAAGTTAAACATCCTGTGAAATGGCAAACTGTAAATTGCCATGCTATTTCATTATTCATATGTATTTATTAGATTATACAAATACTACTAAACCACATCCAAATGTTTACATTTTTTAAAGACAAATGTCAGGGAAATTAGAATTTTAACTTTAGCCTATAGTCTATTTCAGTGGTGGTCAGTGCCATTTAAGATGTTGTTTTTCGTTAGCATGGCCTTATTTCTATTACAGCATATTTGATGAATATCATTCATATTCCATTCATCCAGTTCAATTTAACAGCAATCGGTTTAGGCTACTACATGACACTCAAATTTTCCCTATTGTCACGCCCTGGTCTAAGTATTTTGTGTTTTTCTTCATGTATTGGGTCAGGCCAGGGTGTGGCATGGGGTTTTTGTATTGTGGTGTGTTTTGTCTTGGGGTTCTGGTGTGTTTGTATTGGGATTGTAGCTAGGGGTTGTCTAGCAAAGTCTATGGCTGTCTGGAGTGGTTCTCAATCAGAGGCAGGTGTTTATCGTTGTCTCTGATTGGGAATCATATTTAGGCAGCCATATTCTTTGAGTTTGTCGTGGGTGATTGTCCTGAGTGTCTTGATGTCCTTGTTTGATGTTAGTTGACACAAGTATAGGCTGTTTTCGGTTCGTTTATTGTTTGTAGTGTTCGTGTTTAGTCGAGTTTACGTTTGTTTAAATAAACATGGATCGCAATCGACACGCTGCAGTTTGGTCCGACTCTCCTTCACTATATGAAAACCGTTACACCTATACCCATCATGAGATGGCTACAACATAGCCTGTGAATGAAAGTTTCCAATGTACTGTAGGTGCACACAGGTCGACTGATAATGTTGAGGTGACACATTCAAAACCGCCTTGCACACTCTTGCAAGGGTCTAGCTGATCTAGGGTTTAATCATTAGTCCAACAGTTGCAAATGAGAGTTCATAGTGGACAAATTCAGGTATGTTTTTCCCTTTTTCCGTTTGCCTCCGTTTAAGATTTTTTCCTCAAACAGAATCAGTGGTACGAATACACCCCTGGTCACCCCTAAAAACAGTTCACATTCATAGCAGTCACGTTGTATTCCTTTTCACATATATGTGCTCTCTTCCTATCACCTTTTCCCTTCCTTTATGGACTTCAATGCACAACACATCAGCTGTATGTAACCAGGCGAGAAAAAAAACTTTACAAACCATATCCTAACTGCTACATACGGCCTACATCATTGTCACAATATTAGCTAAAGTAATGTCGTAGCCAACATAGCTAATAAAACTAACATGCAGCTGTATTTCTGTTTTATCATTGGAATGTGATTCAAAAAGAGGCGACGGTGTGCTGTAGGACCATGCGGACACCTCCGAGCGGTAGGGTAGGCTGTTTGGAGTGTTTATCTGAAGAAAAAAAAACACATTAAAAACACATTAAATAAAATGTTATGTCCCCCCACTTCTAAAACCAAAGTTGCGGCCCTGGTAAATTCAATTGATTGGACATGATTTGGAAAGGCACACCTGTCTATATAAGGTCCCACAGTTGACAGTGCATGTCAGACAAAAAAACAAGCCATGAGGTCGAAGGAATTGTCCTTAGAGCGAGACAGGATTGTTTCAAGGCGCAGATCTGGGGAAGGGTACCAAAACATTTCTGCAAAACCACTGTGGCCTCCATCTTAAATGGAATAAGGTTGGAACCACCAAGACTCTTCCTAGAGCTGACAGAGCTCCAGAGTTCCTCTGTGGAGATGAGAGAACCTTATAGAAGGGCAACCATCTCTGCAGCACTCCACCAATCA
The DNA here is from genome assembly GCF_018296145.1 of Oncorhynchus tshawytscha. Taxonomy (NCBI): domain Eukaryota; kingdom Metazoa; phylum Chordata; class Actinopteri; order Salmoniformes; family Salmonidae; genus Oncorhynchus; species Oncorhynchus tshawytscha. Next base: position 10,869 of record NW_024608881.1, read on the forward strand.
GGCCTTGATGGTAGAGTGACCAGACATAAGCCACTCCTCAGTAAAAGGCACATGACAGCCTGCTTAGAATTTGCTAAAAGGCACCTAACGGACTCTAAGACTATGAGAAACAAGATTCTCTGGTCTGATAACCAAGATTGAACTCTTTGGCCTGAATGCCAAGCGTCTCATCTGGAGGAAACCTAGCACCATCCCTACGGTGAAGCATGGTGGTGGCAGCATCATGCTGTGGGGATGTTTTTCAGTAGCAGGGACTGGGAGACCAGTCAGTATTGAGAGAAAGATCAACAGAGAAAAGTACATAGAGATCCCTGATGAAAACCTGTTCACCTTCCAACATGACAATGACCCTAAGCACACAGCCAAAACAACGCAGGAGTTGTTTCGGGGCAAGTCTCTGAATGTCCTTGAGTGGCCCAGCCAGAGCCCGGACTTGAACCCGATAGATCATCTCTGGAGACACCTGAAAATAGCTGTGCAGCGACGCTCTGCATCCAACCTGACAGAGCTTGAGCAGAATGGGAGAAACTCCCAAAATGCAGGTGTGCCAAGCTTGTAGCGTCATACCCAAGAAGACTCGGATGTTATCAGTGCCAAAGGTGCTTCAAGAAAGTACTGAGTAAAAGGTCTGAAAACTTATGTAAATGTGATATTTCAGTTTATTTTTAATACATATGAGGGGAATGGAAAAGAGGTTACTCACGTATAGTCGTGCTCAGTACCAGGCATAACGGAGGGTGCTCGGTTTGTTCCCCAGTGTATACAGCAAGACTCCGGAGCCCAGAAGACGGTATCCCGGAAGAGATTATTTTCTCTTTGTTTATTATTCAAATTAACACCCTTGAAACCTAATAACATTCTGTCCGTTTCTAATCTGTGTACACATCTTGACCAAACCACCTGGTCTGTGGGTGTGTATGTACAGTGGCTTGCGAAAGTATTCACCCCCTTGGCATTTTTCCATTTTTTTGCCTTACAAACTGGAATTCAAATTGATTTTGGGGGATTTGTCAATGCTTTGTAGAGCCACCTTTTGCAGCAATTACAGCTGCAAGTCTGTTGGGGTAAGTCTCTATAAGCTTGGCACATCTAGCCACTGGGATTTTTGCCCATTCTTCAAGGAAAAGAAGAATGCTCCAGCTCCTTCAAGCTGGATGGGTTCTGCTGGTGTACAGCAATCTTTAAGTCATACCACAGATTCTCAATTGAATTGAGGTCTGGGCTTTGACTAGGCCATTCCAAGACATTTAAATGTTTCCCCTTTAACCACTCGAGTGTTGCTTTAGCAGTATGCTTAGGGTCATTGTCCTGCTGGAAGGTGAACCTCCATTCCAGTCTCAAATCTCTGGAACACTGAAACAGGTTTCCCTCAAGAATTTCCCTGTATTTAGCGCCATCCATCATTCCTTCAATTCTGATCAGTATCCCAGTACCCGCCGAGGAAAAACATGGGATGGGATGGTATTCTCGGGGTGATGAGGGGTGTTGGGTTTGCGCCAGACATAGCATTTTCCTTGATGGCTAAAAAGCTCAATTTTAGTCTCATCTGACCAGAGTACCTTCTTCCATATGTTTATGAAGTCTCCCACATGCCTTTTGGAGAACACCAGACGTGTTTGTTTATTATTTTCTTTAAGCAATGGCTTTTTTTTGGCCACACTTTCCTAAAGGCCAGGTCTGTGGAGTGTACGGCTTAAAGTGGTCCTATGGACAGATACTCCAATCTCCGCTGTGGAGCTTTGCAGCTCCTTCAGGGTTATCTTTGGTATCTTTGTTGCCTCACTGATTAATGCCCTCCTTGCCTGGTCCGTGAGTTTTGCTGGGCGGCCCTCTCTTGGCAGGTTTGTTGTGGTGCCATATTCTTTCCATTTTTTAATAATGGATTTAATGGTCCTCTCTGGGTTGTTCAAAGTTTCAGATATACACTGCTCAAAAAAATAAAGGGAACACTAAAATAACACATCCTAGATCTGAATGATTGAAATATTCTTATTAAATACTTTTTCTTTACATAGTTGAATGTGCTGATAACAAAATCACACAAAAATTATCAATGGAAATCAAATGTATCAACCCATGGAGGTCTGGATTTGGAGTCACACTCAAAATTAAAGTGGAAAACCACACTACAGGCTGATCCAACTTTGATGTAATGTCCTTAAAACAAGTCAAAATGAGGCTCAGTAGTGTGTGTGGCCTCCACGTGCCTGTATGACCTCCCTACAACGCCTGGGCATGCTCTTGATGAGGTGGCAGATGGTCTCCTGAGGGATCACCTCCCAGACCTGGACTAAAGCATCTGCCAACTCCTGGACAGTCTGTGGTGCAACGTGGCGTTGGTGGATGGAGCGAGACATGATGTCCCAGATGTGCACAATTGGATTCAGGTCTGGGGAACGGGCGGGCCAGTCCATAGCATCAATGCCTTCCTCTTGCAGGAACTGCTGACACACTCCAGCCATATGAGGTCTAGCATTGTCTTTCATTAGGAGGAACCCAGGGCCAACCACACCAGCATATGGTCTCACAAGGGGTCTGAGGATCTCATCTCGGTACCTAATGGCAGTCAGGCTACCTCTGGCGAGCACATGGAGGGTCCCAAAGAAATGCCACCCCACACCATGACTGACCCACCGCCAAACCGGTCATGCTGGAGGATGTTGCAGGCAACAGAACGTTCTCCACGGCGTCTCCAGACTGTCACGTCTGTCACGTGCCCAGTGTGAACCAGCTTTCATCTGTGAAGAGCACAGGGCGCCAGTGGCGAATTTGCCAATCTTGGTGTTCTCTGGCAAATGCCAAACGTCCTGCACGGTGTTGGGCTGTAAAGCACAACCCCCACCTGTGGACGTCGGGCCCTCATACCACCCTCATGGAGTCTGTTTCTGACCGTTTGAGCAGACACATGCACATTTGTTGCCTGCTGGAGGTCATTTTGCAGGGCTCTGGCAGTGCTCCTCCTGCTCCTCCTTGCACAAAGGCGGAGGTAGTGGTCCTGCTGCTGGGTTGTTGCCCTCCTACGGCCTCCTCCACGTCTCCTGACGTACTGGCCTGTCTCCTGGTAGCGCCTCCATGCTCTGGACACTACGCTGACAGACACAGCAAACCTTCTTGCCACATCTCGCATTGATGTGCCATCCTGGATGAGCTGCAGTACCTGAGCCACTTGTGTGGGTTGTAGACTCCATCTCATGCTATCACTGGAGTGAAAGCACCGCCAGCATTCAAAAGTGACCAAAACATCAGCCAGGAAGCATAGGAACTGAGAAAGTGGTCTGTGGTCCCACCTGCAGAACCACTCCTTTATTGGGGGTGTCTTGCTAAATGCCTATAATTTCCACCTGTTGTCTATTCCATTTTCACAACAGCATGTGAAATTTATTGTCAATCAGTGTTGCTTCCTAAGTGGACAGTTTGATTTCACAGAAGTGTGATTGACTTGGGGTTACATTGTGTTGTTTAAGTGTTCCCTTTATTTTTTTGAGCAGTGTATATAACCCAACCCTGATCTGTACTTCACCACAACGTTGTCCCTGACCTGTTTGGAGAGCTCCTTGGTCTTCATGGTGACCCTTGCTTTGTGGTGTTGCAGACTCCGGGGCATTTCATGTGACAGATCATGTGACACTTAAATTGCACACAAGTGACTATTTAACTAATTATGTGACTTCTGAAGGTATTTGGTTGCACGAGATCTTATTTAGGGGCTTCAGAGCAATGGGGGTGAATACATATACACGCACCAGTTTTCCGTTATTTATTTTTTAGAATTTTTTTAAAACAAGTTATTTTTATCATTTCACTTCACCAATTCGGACAATTTTTTCTAATACTTGAAATCCAAATAAAAATCGATTTAAATTACACGTTGTAATGCAACAAAATAGGAAAAACGCCAAGGGGATGATTACCTTTGCAAGGCACTGTATATATAGGATCACCACTTTATTTTAAGAATGTGAAATGTCAGAATAATAGTAGAGAGAATGATTTCTTTCAGATTTTATTCTTTCATCACATTCCCAGTGGGTCAGAAGTTTACATACACTCAATTAGTATTTGGTAGCATTGCCTTTAAATGGTTAACTTGGGTCAAACGTTTCGGGTAGCCTTCCACAAGCCTACCACAATAAGTTGGGTGAATTTTGGCCCATTCCTCCTGACGGAGCTGGTGTAACTGAGTCAGGTTTGTAGATCTCCTTGCTCGCACACGCTTTTTCAGTTCTGCCCACAAAGTTTCTATAGGATTGAGGTCAGGGCTTTGTGATGGCCATTCCAATACCTTGACTTTGTTGTCCTTAAGCCATTTTGCCAGAACTTTGGAAGTATGCTTGGGGTCATTGTCCATTTGGACAATTATTATTGTCCATCATTTTCCTTCCTCATGATGACGTCTATTTTGTGCACCAGTCCCTCCTGCAGCAAAGCACCCCCAACATGATAGGGCAGCACACAATTGGCCCAGCGTCGTCCGGGTTTGGCCGGGTAGGCCGTCATTGTAAATAAGAATGAGTTCTTAACTGACTTGCCTAGTTAAATAAAGGTTAATATATATATATATTTTAAATGATGCTGCCACCCCGTGCTTCACGGTTGGGATGGTGTTCTTTGGCTTGCTATACATCCACATGTACACCTCCAATTGACTCAAATTATGTCAATTAGACTATCAGAAGCTTCTAGAGCCATTACATCAGGAATATTCCAAGCTGTTTAAAGGCACAGTCAACTTAGTGTATGTAAACCTCTGACCCACTGGAATTGCGATACAGTGAATTATAAGTGAAATAATCTGTCTTTAAACAATTGCTGTAAAAATGACTTGTGTCATGCACAAAGTAGATGTCCTAACCAACTTGTCAAAACTATATTTTGTTAACAAGACATTAATGGAGTGGTTGAAAAACAAGTTTTAATGACTCCAACCTAATTGTATGTAAACTTCCGACTTCAACTGTATATACAGTGGGGCAAAAAAAGTATTTAGTCAGCCACCAGTTGTGCAAGTTTCCCACTTAAAAAAGATGAGAGAGGCCTGTAATTTTCATCAAAGGTACACTTCAACTATGACAGACAAAATGAGAAGAAAAAAATCCAGAAAATCGCCTTGTAGGATTTTTAATTAATTTATTTGCAAATTATGGTGTAAAATAAGTATTTGGTCATCTACAAACAAGCAAGATTTCTGGGTCTCACAGACCTGTAACGTATTCTTTAAGAGGCTCCTCTGTCCTCCCCTCGTTACCTGTATTAATGGCACCTGTTTGAACTTGTTATCAGTATAAAAGACACCTGTCTACAACCTCAAACAGTCACACTCCAAACTCCACTATGGCCAAGACCAAAGAGCTGTCAAAGGACACCAGAAACAAAATTGTAGACCTGCACCAGGCTGGGAAGACTGAATCTGCAATAGGTAAGCAGCTTGGTTTGAAGAAATCAACTGTGGGAGCAATTATTAGAAATGGAAGACATACAAGACCACTGATAATCTCCCTCGATCTGGGGCTCCACGCAAGATCTCACCGCGTGGGGTCAAAATGATCACAAGAACAGTGAGCAAAAATCCCAGAACCACACGGGGGACCTAGTGAATGACCTGCAGAGAGCTGGGACCAAAGTAACAAAGCCTACCATCAGTAACACACTATGCCGCCAGGGACTCAAATCCTGCAGTGCCAGATGTGTCCCCTGCTTAAGCCAGTACATGTCCAGGCCCGTCTGAAGTTTGCTAGAGAGCATTTGGATGATCCAGAAGAAGATTGGGAGAATGTCATATTGTCAGATGAAACCAAAATATAACTTTTTGGTAAAAACTCAACTCGTCGTGTTTGGATGACAAAGAATGCTGAGTTGCATCCAAAGAACACCATACCTACTGTGAAGCATGGGGGTGGAAACATCATGCTTTGGGGCTGTTTTTCTGCAAAGGGACCAGGACGACTGATCCGTGTAAAGGAAAGAATGAATGAGGCCATGTATCGTGAGATTTTGAGTGAAAACCTCCTTCCATCAGCAAGGGCATTGAAGATGAAACGTGGCTGGGTCTTTCAGCATGACAATGATCCCAAACACACCACCCGGGCAACAAAGGAGTGGCTTCGTAAGAAGCATTTCAAGGTCCTGGAGTGGCCTAGCCAGTCTCCAGATCTCAACCCCATAGAAAATCTTTGGAGGGAGGTGAAAGTCCGTGTTGCCCAGCAGTGTGTGAAAACCTTGTGAAGACTTACAGAAAACGTTTGACCTCTGTCATTGCCAACAAAGGGTATATAACAAAGTATTGAGATAAACTTTTGTTATCGACCAAATACTTATTTTCCACCATAATTTGCAAATAAATTCATTAAAAATCATACAATGTGATTTTCTGGATTTTTTTTCTCATTTTGTCTGTCATAGTTGACGTCTACCTATGATGAAAATTACAGGCCTCTCTCATATTTTCAAGTGGGAGAACATGCACAATTGGTGGCTGACTAAATACTTTTTGCCCCACTGTATGTACACAGTGCCGTAAAAACGTATTTGCCCCCTTTCTGATTTAGTCTATTTTTGCATATTTTTGATAGTGAATGTAATCAGATCTTCAACCAAAACATAAAATTAACCTGAGTTTAGAAATAATACAATATATATATATTATATTTATTTAATTGACAGTTATGCAACATCCAATTCCGCTGTGTGAAAAAGTTATGTCCCCCTTAAACTCAATAAGTGGTTGTGCCACCTTTAGATGCAATGACTGCAACAAAATGCTTCCTGTAGTTGTTGATCAGTCTCCTGGTTTTATCTGAAAGGAGCCATAGTAATCTACTGAAGTTCTCCTGGTTTTATCTGAAAGGAGCCATAGTAATCTACTGAAGTTCTCCTGGTTTTATCTGAAAGGAGCCATAGTAATCTACTGAAGTTCTGCTGGTTTTACCTGAAAGGAGCCATAGTAAGATACTGAAGGTCTACTGGTTGATTTCTAGTTTTGATCTTTATAATTGATGTTTCTATGTTAGACCTATTGTCTCTTTCAGGAATAATGGAGACTGGACCAGACAGTCTGTTTTTGACTCTCCTGCTTCTCCTCCACAGTTCACACTCTGTATCTGGTAATTATAATGCTCACTTCATCTTATTGTGTGTGGCGACTCATGCAGTAACTACAGGGCTTCCCTGTGTGTGTGTGTGTGTGTGTGTGTGTGTGTGTGTGTGTGTGTGTGTGTGTGTGTGTGTGTGTGTGTGTGTGTGTGTGTGTGTGTGTGTGTGTGTGTGTGCATGCGCGTGCGAGGTTGCATTATTACTTAGATTTTTGATGTTTTGAAATCTCTGAATTACATTTGACTGTCTGTCTTTAGTTGTGGGTGATGTATCTAAAAGCTCCTTCATTTCTGTCTGTTCTCTTCAGAGAGGTTTGAGGTTCTTGGTCCATCTGATTCCATTGTTGCTGTAGCTGGTGAGGACATCATTCTGCCCTGTTACCTCAAACCCAACATCAGTGCTGAGGACATGACAGTGGACTGGCTGAAACTGGACTTCTTAGACGGTCGTGTCTTTCGTTACCAAAACCACAGAATCATACGAGATGATCAGATTCCCTCCTATAGAAGAAGAACTTCACTGTTTGAAGAGGAACTCTGGAGGGGCAACACCTCTTTGAAACTGACCAGGGTACAAGGCACTGATGAGGGACATTACAAATGTTTTATTAAGGCAAAGCGCTGGTATGATGATTTCACTATTCAAGTCCTCATTAAAGGTGAGGTTTATTTTCATGTTAATGTAATAATCTAACTACAGTACAATGACATCACCTCTTTCCTTCATATTACTGGATACAGTAAGTGTCTATTTGTTCACAGCCTGTCCCAGTTAACATCCAGTCTATCTGTGTGTCTGTAGCTGTAGGATCCAAGCCAGTGGTGTCCATTGAGGGACACAGAGAGGGAGGGATGTGTCTGCTGTGTGAATCAGAAGGCTGGCACCCTGAGCCTGAGCTGGTGTGGCTGAACAGTAAAGAGTCCATCTCTCTGCTCGAACTCTTGAGATACATAGAGACTTCAAGGGATTCTACAGAGTCAAACAACATGTCATTGTCCAGGAGACTGACACCAACCGCTTTACCTGCAGAGTCCAACAGAGCAGGATCAATGAGAAGATGGAGACAGAGATTCACCTCCCTAGTGAGTAACAACATCATATTATTTAGACATGAAACACTGGAGATATTGATGTGTTAATGTACAGTATGTGTTTTAACCAAAGGCTTTGGTTGGTAGTATTAGTACCAAAACCCTGTTGTTGATGTGTAATGATGTGTGGTAGTATTAGTACCAAAACCCTGTTGTTGATGTGTAATGATGTGTGTGTTTTAGGTGAGTTGTTTGATTACGCAACCCCATTGAGAATGGCCTTCACTGTGTTATGCTGTCTGGGAGCCATCATTGGGATTGGGTTATCTCTGGCTGTCTACTGGATATGTAATAAGAAAGGTAATGGAGAAATTATATGAATGTTTCATTGTTAGAATGAAATGTCTGCAGTGCTTTTTTCAACCTCAACCTCAGTGGTTGTATTCTATGGATACAGGATAATATACTAAACCTGCAGGTGATTAACATGTTAACACTGATGACTGATTTTAACCTGCAGGTGATTAACATGTTAACACTGATGACTGGTTTTAACCTGCAGGTTCTACAATTATGTCAACCATTTTGATTATTATTTATTTTTGGAGCACATTAAAGATGTTCCTTCTGATGTTGGAATAATTTTATAGAAAATTATGTGTTGAGGCTGTAGACGACCACTAGACTAGAGAGAGGTGGTCTCTGATACACCTGGATCACTGATTGACCAGTCACATTAATGTTGATGTTCTAGAACAGGATGTGTTGAAGTTGTAGAGGACCACTAGACTAGAGAGAGGTAGTCTCTGATACACCTGGATCACTGATGGACCAGTCACATTTATTTAATGAAATTAAGAAGTGGTGGTATGGTAGAATATCTTCAGTGGAGAAGTTGTCTCACAGAGGTACGCTGGACTCATTTAGGTGGTGGAAGTCAATTAGGATTTGTGCTGTTAGAGAAGTGGTATCAGACAAGGAGTCCCAGAGAGAGACTACATCTTCTAGTGTTCATGTTGATGATGTTCTCACTGTCTTCCATCTACTCTACATGTTTACAGATAAACTCAGGAAGGAGAAGGGTAAGTAGTGTCTTCAGATCATTATTTTGATAACATTATGTAAACCAATATCTCTTCTATTTATAACATCTAAAGAAATAGAAAACACATGTTCACATTAATGTTCCCTTACTTCTACCTTATTATCTGTGTCTACAGCTATGGTTGAGCAGGTTCTCACTAGTCAACTGGGTAAGTAGTCCTTCATATCTCTGATACACCTGGATCACTGATGGACCAGTCCCATTAATGTTGATGTTCTAGAACAAGATGTGTTGAGGCTGTAGAGGACCACTAGACTAGAGAGAGGTAGTCTCTGAAATTAAGAGATGGTAGTTTGAAAGATCTTTATTGGATAAGTTGAATCACCTCTACAGAGGTACCCAGCATGGAACTCAATTTTGATTTGTCCTGTAGTGTAATGTTATGAGACAAGGAGTCCCAGAGAGAGACTATATCTTCTAGTGTTCATGTTAATGATGTTCTCACTGTCTTCCATCTACTCTACATGTTTACAGATAAACTCAGGAAGGAGAAGGGTAAGTAGTGTCTTCAGATCATTATTTTGATAACATTATGTAAACCAATATCTCTTCTATTTATAACATCTAAAGAAATAGAAAACACATCATGTTGTTCACATTAATGTTCCCTTACTTCTACCTTATTATCTGTGTCTACAGCTATGGTTGAGCAGGTTCTCACTAGTCAACTGGGTAAGTAGTCCTTCATATCTCTGATACACCTGGATCACTGATGGACCAGTCCCATTAATGTTGATGTTCTAGAAAAAGATGTGTTGAGGCTGTAGAGGACCACTAGACTAGAGAGAGGTAGTCTCTGAAATTAAGAGATTGTAGTTTGAAAGATCTTTATTGGATAAGTTGAATCACCTCTAGAGGGGTACCTTTTATCTGATGTTGGAACATTGATATGAGACAAGGAGTCCCAGAGAGAGACTACATCTTCTAGTGTTCATGTTAATGATGTTCTCACTGTCTTCCATCTACTCTACATATTTACAGATGACCTCACTGTGAAGCTTGGTAAGTAGTGTCTTCAGATCATCACTTGTTGAGGACATTAAAGGTGTTCTTCTGATTTTGTGTACACAGCAAACAAACTCCAGGTCATATGACATGATTAACCAAAACACAGGGCCTTAGGTATGAGACAAGGGCCGGGATTCAATTCAAGGCACGTTATAGCTCAGCGCTCTATAACAGACTTTTAAAAGTAATTTATGTTTGAGTTGGCATGTGAAGTGTTTACTATGAATCCTGGCCAAGGAGTCCCAGAGAGTGACATCTTCTATTGTTCATGTTAATGATGTTCTCACATCTACTCTACACATGTATTACAGTTTACCTCAGAGAGAAGGGTAAGTAGTGTCTTCATATCATCACTTTGATAGCATTATGTCAACCAATATTTCTTCTTTTGATGTAACTTTTAGTGCAGTAGATAACGCATAATGTTGAACTCAATGTTCCCTGACTATCTTATTATCTATGTCTGCAGCTATGGTTGAAAATGATCTCGTTCGTAAAGTGGGTAAGTAGTGTCCCTCATATCCCAGTGTCTTCAGACCATAGATTTTGAATTTTTATTTAACCTTTATTTAAAATAGGCAAGTCAGTTAAGAACAAATTATTATTTACAATGACGGCCTACCAAAAGGCCTCCTGTGGGGACGGGGGATTAAAGATACAAATAAATTCAATAAAAATATAGGACAAAACACATATCACAATGAGAGACAACACTACATAAAGAGAGACCTAAGACGACAACATAGCATGGCAGCAACACATGACAATAACATGGTAGCAACACAACATGGCAGCAGCACAACATGATAGCAGTCAAAAGCGTACAAACATTATTTGGCACAGACAACAGCACAAAGGGCAAAAAGGTAGAGCGACCAATACATCACACAAAGCAGCCACAACTGTAAGTAAGAGTGTCCATGATTGAGTCTTTGAAAGACGAGATTGAGATAAAACTGTCCAGTTTGAGTGTTTGTTGCAGCTCGTTCCAGTCGCTAGCTGTAGCGAACAGAAAAGACGATCAACTCAAGGATGTGCCTGCTTTGGGAACCTTTAACAGAATGTGAATGGCAGAACGGTTATTGTATGTGAAGGATGATGGCTGCAGTAGATATGTCTGATTGGTTGATGCTTAGGCCTCACTCCACCCTTTGGGACTTGTGAAAGGGTATACAGAGATGACCCGTTTACAGGGGAGTATAGAGTGCAGTGATGTGTCCTAAAAGCAGCAGTGGTGGCAATTCTGGTGGCCGAATGGTAAATACATCTAGCCGCTTGAGTGCCCCCTTACATGCCAATCTATAAATTACATCTCCGTAATCTAGCATGGATGGTCATCTTTATCAGGGTTAGTTTGGCAGCTGGGGTGAAAGAGGAGCGATTACGATAGAGGAAACCAAGTCTAGATTTAATTTTAACCTGCAGCTTTGATATGTGCTGAGAGAAGGACATTGTACCATCTAGCCATAGTCCCAGGTACTTTTATGAGGTGACTGCCTCAAGCTCTAAACTCTCAGCGGTAGTAATCACACCTGTAGGCAGAGGGACATTCTTTTAACCAAACCGCATGGCCTTTGTTTTGGAGGTGTTCAGAACAAGGTTAAGGGCAGAGAAAGCTTGTTGAACACTAAGAAAGCTTGGTTGTAGAGACCCGGGGAGGGTCAGCTGAGTATAAGACTGTATCATCTGCATATAAATGGATGAGTGAGCTTCCTAATGCCTGAGCTATGTTATTGATGTAAATTGAGAAGCGCATGGTACCTAGGATTGAGCCTTGGGGTACACCCTTGGTGACAGGCAGTGGCTGAGACAGCAGATGATCTGACTTTATACACTACTCTTTGAGAGAGGTAGTTAGCAAACCGGGCCAAAGACCCCTCAGAGACCCCAATACTCCTTAGCCGGCCCACACGAATGTAGTGGTCTACCGTATCAAAAGCTTTGGGCAAGTCAATAAAAATAGCAGCACAACATTGTTTAGAATCAAGGGCAATGGTGACATCATTAAGGACCTTTAAGGTTGCAGTGACACATCGAAACCTGAGCGGATACCAGATTGAATACTATAGACATCAAGAAAGACAGTCAGTTGATTATTGACAATTTTTTCCTACACTTTTGATAAACAGGGCAAAATAGAAATAGGCCTATAGCAGTTAGGATCAGCTTGATCTCCCCCTTTAAATAATGGACGAACTGTGGCTGCCTTCCAAGCAATGGGAACATCCCCAGAAAGGAGGGACAGGTTTAAAAGGTCAGAGATATGCTTGGTGATGATAGGGGCAGCAACTTTAAAGACGAAAGGGTCTAAACCATCTGACCCAGATGGTTTTTTGGGGTCAAGTTTAAGGAGCGCCATTAGCACCTGGGACTCAGTGACCATCTACAGGGAGAAACTTTGAAGCGGGGCAATGGAAAAAGAGGGAGGAGCATTCAGGCTAGTCGCATTAGAAGGGGTGGGAGATGAGGAAATGTTGGAAGGATGAGAAGGCATGGCTGAGTCAAAAAGGAATCCTGACGTATTAAAGTGGTGTGCTTCTTGTCAGTAACAACCACATCAACTTTAACGGACATGGGCAGCTGTGAGGAGGAGGGTTTATTCTCCAGGTCTTGAACAGTTTTCTAGAACTTCTTGGGGTTAGACCCACAGAGAGAGAACTGCTCCTTAAAGTAATTTATTTTGGCTTCCCGGATAGCCTGAGTGCACTTATTTCTCATTTACCTGAACAAGAGCCGTTCCGCCTGGGTATCAGTGTGCCGAGCCTTTCGCCAAATGCAATTCTTGAGGTCGAACCAGGGGCTGAACCTATTTTTTTAAATTCTCATTTTCTTTATGTTTGTTAACAATACTACTGAAAAAAATAAAATAAATAAATAAAAATCAAATAAAAAAAATAAAAAAATAAAAATAAATAGGGAAAAAATGTCCAAGTGTCTTCGACATAGGGGATCAAGCTGATTCTATACCAATTTACAGAGGCCAAGCTCATTAAAGGCTTGCTCATTAAAGTTTTTTACCAAGCGTCTATGACAAATCAGTACTAGGGATGGGTATCGAAACCCGGTATTAAACGGGCCCCGGGGCTAAATTATGAAAGACGCAGTATCGATAAGCTCTGACATTATCGGTTCTGCTTTCGGTACTGGAGAAATTAAGAAAATACATTTCCTATTTATTATTGCTACATAAACATTATCTTGCACATTTTATCTCACCGACCATTTCTAATTTGCAATAAGATTAAGACATTTGTCTATGAGTTTGCTATTCCCAATCCAGTAGAGTGACCTCTACCAAATGACTTCCATTGATAAATGGGCAGCCCGAGTCAGAGCAGTGGTCGTGTGGTTCAAGAGATCCTCGATGTCCAAAACAGTCTTGAAGGAAAAGCAGTAGCTCCTTGGTAAGAAGCCAGTTCAATCTATTACAGTATAATTTTGAAATTCATACATTTAACAATTTAATTCAAGTGTGCAGTAATTAAATGTGTTTTTTCAGGCCTTCCGCAACACTCACTCATCCTTGATGCCAAGACCAGATGGAACTCTATCGAATCAGAGAGATTCATGGAGCAGTATCCAGCCATCCAAGCAGCAGCCTTGGACCCACAACTGCGAAAAGCAATGACCAAGGACAACCTGGACCGCCTGAAGGACGAGGACTTCCATAAGGCTGAGGAGTTTGTCCAGCTCATCAGAATACATCCACACTGTGTGTGTCATGTGAAAAGAATGCCACCTGTGGACAGGTAATATCCATCCTCCACAAACTGGAAGAGCACTTCACTGTGAAGCATGAAGATACAACGTTTGTGGCAACCATCAAAGAGAAGGTCTGGGAGAACCTCTCCGAGCGCTATCAGGATGAGCACATTCAAGCCTTCCTGCATGAGGCCAACGTGACAGGAGCAACACCAGGGCTGTCAGAGGAGCAGACAGACACAGAGCACCAGCAACAGGAGGAGGAGTCTGAAGGAGAAGGAGAGGAAATGGAGCAGACAGTCCCTCCATTGTACAAAACAAGGAGTGCTTTGGAGGAGCTGTTCTCAGAGGACAGGAAGTTGAGGTTGACGATCCAACAGGACACCTCGTCCCTCACCCTCAGCAAGCGTGTCGACCTAGAGGTCGTGCTCTACAAAGGCCTGCCTCCCATCCCCATGGCTGAAGATCCTGTGATGTGGTGGTGGGAGAAGAGGGCTACTCTGCCCCTCCTCGCAACAAGCTACCTCTGTGCTCAAGCCTCCTCCACCCCTAGCGAGAGGGTATTTGACTGCAGAGAACGCAATAAGCCAGGAGAGGTCCCGACTTCTGCCAGAGAAGGCAAATATGTTTCTCTTTCTCCAGAAGAACTGCTAAGAACTGTTAGTCCTTTTGCAGCCTAACTGCAGGCCCCACCCATCCTGCTCTATAAACTGTATTTTCTTTTGCTAGAAAATATTGTTTATTTCACTTGTTTTACATTTCCACCATCACTACATTAGGCTAAAAGTGATTTGTTGAAAACATTGCTCTTTCTTTTGCTGTAAATAATTGTTTGCTTTATTTTCTGAAATGTAAAATAAATAAATGTTAATTCTGTTCAAATCAGTGTATTTGTCACGTGCGTCAAATACAACAGGTGAAGGTAGACCTTACAGTGAAATGCTTACTTACAGGCTCTAACCAACAGTGCAAAAAAAGGTTTTAGGAGAACAATATGTATGTAAAGAAATAAAACAGTAAAAAAGACAGTGATAATTAACAGTAGCGAGGCTATATCCAGTAGAGAGGCTATATCCAGTAGAGAGGCTATATCCAGTAGAGAGGCTATATCCAGTAGAGAGGCTATATCCAGTAGAGAGGCTATATCCAGTAGAGAGGCTATATCCAGTAGAGAGGCTATATCCAGTAGAGAGGCTATATCCAGGCACAGGTTAGTCAGGCTGATTACACGTACATACTACCTCAGATATGGTTAAAGGGACTAGGCATATATGATGAACAGAGAGTAGCAGTAGCATAAAAGTGGGGTTGGCGGGTGGTGGGTTCTTCATTTCTTTCTGGGGTTTTTTGGTAAAAAAGAACTGATAAGAATACCGTTAAAGTACTGGATTGATAAGCAGTATCGGTAAGAGTAGTAACACCGTTAAAATCTTAACGATACCCATCCCTAATCAAGACAGGTTGTTTCACTGAGCTGCCATTGCGGACACAGGCTGTAAAACAGTGATCACTAGTGTCATTACAGAAAACACCAGACTGATACCTATCAGGATTATTTGTGAGGAAACATCGAGGAGAGTAGCCTTTTCTGGGTGTTAGTAGTCATACCTTGTGGGATTGGTAATAATCTGAGAAAGATTTACGGAGTCCCATTGCTTAGGACTTGGTCAGGTAGTTTAAGCATGTCCCAGTTTAGGTAACCTAGCATGACAAATTCAGACTTAGTGTAAGGGGCCAGGAGAGAGCTTAGGGCAGGTAGGGTACAGGCCGGTGCTGATAGAGGACGATAGCACCCAGCAACTGTCAACAAAGAGCTATTTGAAAGTTTGATGCGTAAAACCAGCAAATCAAATTGTTTGGGGACAGACTTGGTGGAGGCAACCGAGCACTGAAGGTGTTCCTTGGTAAAGATTGCCTCTCCCCCACCTTTGGAAGATCTGTCTGGCCGAAAAAGGTTAGAACCAGAAAGGTTAACATCAGTTTTCAGTACTCTTCCTTAACCACGTCTCAGATGTGAACAGTTTCAATTGATCCATTTTAGTTATAAGCTTGTAGTGTTAACGTGCAGAAAACCCTGGCCTTTACGAGAGCAGAAATCAGTGAAGCAGATATCAAGACACAAGTTATTGGGGTTAGCAACGGTATCACACCCACTTGGGAGAAGCTTTTATTCTAGAGGCAGATTTCTTGAAGAAAATGCCAGGGGATGGTCTCTGAACAGCGGGAGAGGGCTTGTGAGACTCATGACATTTGTTGGGCTTAAAGGCTTCGGCACCTCTCACTTCACACCTCATTGCTAATTGAGGTTGTTGGTCAGTTTCTTTCCTAGCAGCTTGGTACTTTGTAGCCTTATTTATTAAACATTTCCTAGAGATTATTACTTTTAGCGTTCAGAAGTAGGTTCAGACTGAACTTTACTCACTCAGTGTTGTTGCAGATGGTATTTCCAGGTCCTGTGTTTATTCTGCAGGTTTTGATTTGTTAGAAGTTTTTTTCTTGATAATCCTTGGTAGTAATAGTCCATTCAGGCAATTGTCCAAAATCAAGGTTTTAGGTATGGAATTGTGATTTGGATTTAAGGTTTTATGTTGAGGTTAGTATCCTGTATAAGTCCTTGCAAAAAAAATTCAAGCTTAACTACATTCTATATTTTTGGAGGAGAACTCAAGAGCCCATGCTCTCGGTGTGTCTCTATACCACGGCCGTCAGCCAGTCTTGATGTTCTAGAACAGGATGTGTTGAGACTGTAGAGGACCACTAGACTAGAGAGAGGTAGTCTCTGATACACCTGGATCACTGATGGACCAGTCACATTGTTACGAATCCCTTTTGGCCCGACAGTCTAGGGGGGGGATGGTAATGAGACCCGTAACATAACTCATGCAAATTATTATTGTGACAAAGTAAAAGTGTGAACGAAATAACCACGACAACAGAAATCTACCGTCAAACTCCAGGTTTATTTATAAACACACGGTAATGGGGGGGGGGAGCAGGAAAAGGGGCTGAGCTGGACCCAAGGAAAGAAACAAATATACAAAAACACCCCTAAGCTAGACTAGCCTCTTTAACAACAGCTAACTAACCAAAAATACAGTGGGTGGTCCGCCCAGTTCTAACTAGTGTATTTAACAAAGTTCACCTACGGGTAGTGTATGCCCATGGGCGACTTGTCTTGGTTTCCCCCGTTTCCCACCAGCAAACAAACACCATAATCAAAAACAATACTCACAGGTGATGAAAGTGCTATGGAGGTGCTCAAACAAAAGAGAGAGGTTAAGACACAAATCGAGAGTGAAACACAGACGTACAGACATGGCATTTACAGAGAGATTGAGCTCTAGATCAAACAAATGATGGGGTTTTTAAACCATGGAGAAGGAACTGTGATAGGGTAGGAAATAGGAGGTGTGTCTTCTGATTGATGATTGATTGTTGACTGATTGGGGAGTGATGATTTTCACCTGTGAGGGGAGAAGGAGAGAAAAGAAACACACACACAGGATACACTGTATCCGTAACACACATTAATGTTGATGTTCTAGAACAGGATGTGTTGAGGCTGTAGAGGACCACTAGACTAGAGAGACTGCCCCTTAAACACCACTAGTGTGTCTAATTGACTATATGTATGTGTTTATCTGTAGAAATACTGACTTCTCAGCTGGGTAAGTATTAAGGCTTTGTTACCTACTGTATATGATGGCTTCTAGTACATCAATTATACATAGAAAACATTTTAAATGTACTGTATGTGCACAATTATGAAAAACTGGTATATTTTAATTATTCATATTGGTTAAAAATTATTTATCCACAGATTTCGTGAACACAAACTGGAGTCCAGGTAAAGGGAAAGACAGATTTCTAATATCATGAAATAACTTTTTCTTGGAATGTTGTTTGCAGGCAAAGTATAGATAACTATAGTATTACATATCAGTCTGGATGTGTGTTTGGCCTTACATGTTACTGAAGTTACATTATCATCAATCTCTCACCATATGTCAAGATCAGAGTTAATGTTATTATAGATCTGCATAGTTTGAGGTCTGGATTGAAGAACACAAGTTAACACTTACAGTAGTTTGTGATATCCATCAGTATGTTGCTCATTTTCATGACCAACAGTCTCTCACTCTATATTTCAGATTTTGAAACCATCAGAAGACATGCAGGTATGTTTTAAACTATGTGACTCTAGCTGTATTTTAGGGAGGAATAGTGTCCTTGCTGTTTTAATGATCTGGTCCAAATTCAACAAAACTCTAGAAGCCGGGTTATTTCTCTGACATAACTATCATGTATGTACTTTGATCACCAGCCATGTGTCTTTGACAGCTGTAAGAATGGGATAGTAAGGCAAAATCATGTATTAGCATTTGTTTAGAGGTTTCTACCCATGACCTAATGAAAAGTGCTATAGGATCTCCTGTTATCTCTACCTCAGTCACACATGGACCACTAATAGTGAAGACAGTATGATGTGTCAGAGATCAATACAGTACCATGTTGTCCTCCACTTGTATTATACCCTCTGATGTCATGATGTCATTGTGTTTACCATAGTGTATTATACCACTGATGATGATGTCATTGTGTTTACCATAGTGTATTATACCACTGATGATGATGTCATTGTGTTTACCATAGTGTATTATACCACTGATGTTGATGTCATGATGTCATTGTGTTTAACATAGTGTATTATACCACTGATGATGATGTCATTGTGTTTACCATAGTGTATTATACCCACTGATGATGATGTCATTGTGTTTACCATAGTGTATTATACCCACTGATGATGATGTCATGATGTCATTGTATTTACCATAGTGTATTATACCACTGATCATGATGTCATTGTGTTTACCATAGTGTATTATACCACTGATGATGATGTCATTGTGTTTACCATAGTGTATTATACCACTGATGATGATGTCATTGTGTTTACCATAGTGTATTATACCACTGATGATGATGTCATTGTGTTTACCATAGTGTATTATACCACTGATGTTGATGTCATGATGTCATTGTATTTACCATAGTGTATTATACCACTGATCATGATGTCATTGTGTTTACTATAGCGTATTATACCCACTGATGTTGATGTCATGATGTCATTGTGTTTACCATAGTGTATTATACCCACTGATGTCATGATGTCATTGTGTTTACCATAGTGTATTATACCCACTGATGATGATGTCATTGTGTTTACCATAGTGTATTATACCCACTGATGTCATGATGTCATTGTGTTTACCATAGTGTATTATACCACTGATGATGTCATTGTGTTTACTATAGTGTATTATACCCACTGATGATGTCATTATGTCATTGTGTTTACCATAGTGTATTATACCACTGAGGTTGATGTCATGATGTCATTGTATTTACCATAGTGTATTATACCACTGATCATGATGTCATTGTGTTTACTATAGCGTATTATGCCACTGAAGTTGATGTCATGATGTCATTGTGTTTACCATAGTGTATTATACCACTGATGTTGATGTTATGATGTCATTGTATATACCATAGTGTATTATACCACTTATGATGATGTCATTGTGTTTACCATAGTGTATTATACCACTGATGATGATGTCATTGTGTTTACCATAGTGTATTATACCACTGATGATGATGTCATTGTGTTTACCATAGTGTACTATACCACTGATGTTGATGTCATTGTGTTTACCATAGTTTATTATACCACGGATGATGATGTCATTGTGTTTACCATAGTGTATTATACCCTCTGATGTCATGATGTCATTGTGTTTACGATGGTGTATTATACCACTTATGATGATGTCATTGTGTTTACCATAGTGTATTATACCACTGATGTTGAAGTCATGATGTCATTGTATTTACCATAGTGTATTATACCACTGATGGTGATGTCATTGTGTTTACCATAGTGATTGTTTCTTTTCACAGTGGATGTGACTCTAGACCCTGATACTTCATCTCCCTGGGTCACCCTCTCTGAGGACAGGAAACAAGTGAGACATGGAGAAACACGACAGGATCTCCCTGACAACCCAGAGAGGTTTGATAATACTGCCTGTGTCCTGGGAAAGGAGGGCTTCTCATCAGGGAGTTTCTACTATGAGGTTCAGGTGAAGGGGAAGACTTGGTGGAAGTTAGGAGTGGTCAGAGAGTCCATCAACAAGAAGGGGAGGATCACACTGAGTCCTGATGATGGATTCTGGACTGTATGGCTGTGGAATGGAGAGTACAAAGCTGCTACTACCCCTCATGTCACCCTCTTACTGAGAGAGAAGCCCCTGAAAGTGGGGGTGTTTGTGGATTATGAGAAGGGACAGGTCTCCTTCTACAATGTGGAGGCAAGGTGTCATATCTACTCTTTCACTGGCTGCACCTTCACTGAGAAACTCTATCCATTCTTCAACCCTGGTGGTTCAGATAGTATTTCACTGGTCGTCTGTCCTGTGGATGTCACTGACTGACTGTTTTAAATCAAACAAGGCAGGTATAAACAGTTAGTAATAGGAGAGATTTAATGTACGTGAGTTCTCAGATTTCCTATCAATCTTTTGTTTATTGGATCGGACAGAGAAGTAAAGAGTAAAGGTAGGAATGTTGAAAGGGCAATGGGTTGGATCTGATCCCAAAACACTGATTTCTTTGTTTAGGCCAGGCACCACAGGCTTATATGTTTTTTTTTCTTTACTCTCATCAGACTGAAACTTTGCCAGTTGAAAGTGTTCATAAATGCCATATATTATTGTATTAAAAGCTTTATTTATTTTAAAATTTAAATATGCAAATTAGTCAAACCGTCCTTAAAACTTCCTATGGCTGGATTCCCGTTAATGGGATCTCTATGACAACAGCCAGTGAATGTGCAGGGCGCCAAATTAAAATCAACAGAAATCTCATAATTAAAATTCCTCAAACATGCATGTATTTTATACCGTTTTAAAGGTAATCTTGTTGTTAATCCCACTACACTGTCCGATTTCAAATTGGTTTTACAGCGAAAGCACCACAAACAATTATGTTAGGTCACCACCAAGCCACAGAAGAACACAGCCATTTTTCCAGCCAAAGATAGGAGTAACAAAAAGCACAAATAGAGATAAAAATAATCACTAACCTTTGATGATCTTCATCAGATGACACTCATAGGACTTCATGTTACACAATACATGTATGTTTTGTTTGATAAAGTTCATATTTATATAAAAAAAATCTGAGTTTACATTGGCGCGTTACGTTCAGTAGTTCCAAAAACATCCAGTGATTTTGCATAGCCACATCAATTTACAGAAATACTCATCATAAATGTTGATGAAAATACAAGTGTTACACATGGAATTATAGATATACTTCTCCTTAATGCTGTGTCAGATTTCAAAAAAGATTTACAGAAAAAGCAAACCATGCAATAATCTGAGAACGGTGCTCAGAAAACAAATAAATATATCCGCCATGTTGGAGTCAACAGAAATCAGAAATAACATTATAAATATTCACTTACCTTTGATGATCTTCATCAGAATGCACTCCCAGGAATCCTAGTTCCACAATAAATGTTTGATTTGTTCGATAATGTCCATCATTTATGTCCAAATAGCTACTTTTGTTAGGGCGGTTAGTACACATATCCAAACGCGTGTGCAGGTCCAGCTGAAAGTCGGACAAAAAGTTCAAAAATTCTATTACAGGTCGTAGAAACATTTCAAACTAAGTATAGAATCAATCTTTAGGATATTTTTATCATAAATCTTCAATAACGTTCCAACCGGAGAATTCCTATGTCTGTAGAAAAGCAATGTAACGCAGGTCGCTCATGTGGTATGCGCGTGACCAGTGCGTGACTCTCTGCCAGACCACTGACTCAAAGAGCTCTCATCCGGCCCCACTTCACAGTAGAAGCCTGAAACAAGTTTCTAAAGACGGTTGACATCTAGTGGAAGCCTTAGGAAGTGCAACTTGACTCATATCCCACTGTGTTTTCGATAGTGGCTGAGTTGAAAATCGACCAACCAAATTTTTCCCACTTCCTGTGAATTTTTTCTCAGGTTTTTGCCTGCCATATGAGTTCTGTTATACTCACAGACATTATTCAAACAGTTTTAGAAACTTCAGAGTGTTTTCTATCCAAATGTATTAATAATATGCATGTATTAGCAACTGGGACTGAGGAGCAGGCCATTTACTCTGGGCATCTCTGGGCACCTTATTCATCCAAGCTACTCAATACTGCCCCCAGCCAAAATGAAGTTATGCGCTAACTTGCATATTACGAGAATCTGTTTTTCAACACATTGCTTCAAGGCAGAATGTTTTTGTTTTATTGTGATAAGACACTCAATGGTCAGACTTTTACAGATCAGTTTATCCAAATATTTTCATTGCATGGAATTATTAAAAAAAATATATATACTGTATATGTATGATGGATGCATATTCTGCATATATTTACACATAAAATTACACTTCAAATTAAAACGACAGAAGATATTAAAAAAAGCCTCTGTAAAAGTCTGCCTATATGACCTAAGAACATGTGTGTGGAATAATGAGAATGTACATCCTTTGAAAACTGAGAAAAATGAATTGGTGCACCGGGAACATGTCATTTTGAGAAAATGGCCGATAAAGATAGGCTAATGCAATTAAAATGTACTTTCCATAAATATGACCATTTATGTCAGATTAATTAAACTCGTATTCATATATCACTTCAAAACTGACAAATAAGGGCCTCCCGGGTGGTGCACCAGAGATTCTGGGTTCGAGCCCAGGCTCTGTCGCGACCGGGAGGCCCACGGGGCGACACACAATTGGCCCAGCGTTGTCCGGGTTGGGGAGGGTTATCCTTGTCTCATCGTGCACTAGTGACTCCTGTGGCAGTGCACGCTGACCAGGTCGCCGGGTGTACTGTGTTTCCTCTGACACATTGGTACAGCTGGCTTCCGGGTTGGATATGCATTGTGTCAAGAAGCAGTGCGGCTTGGTTGGATTGTGTTTCGGAGAACGCTTGGCTCCTGACCTTCGCCTCTCCAATATACCTTTTACAAATACATTAGCACATTTAATACATTTGTTTCAAGCAATAGAGCATATGCTTTGAATACTGGTTCGTTGGGCAAATTTGAAGTTTTGGGCAAATTCTCATATCACTTTGCTCAATTTGTCACATGATTTTGTATGGCTGTTGAAATGTGCAGAATATTTATCAGCTATGCCTGCGCCATATGTAAAGCCCTCTTTGAGTTGTTGCTGGTGACGCTTTACTTGTTTGACTGTGTCATGGGACCTGCTCCTACCCTTGGCACACTCCATTGAAGCTGTATCAGCTCTCACAACTCCTCTCTGATTGTTCCAGTGTCACCAAAGTGCTGTCAAGCCACAATTTGTTAATCACATTTGTTATAGCAATGGCTCCCTCATTGAATGTGGCTACTGCCATACTGGCTGCTCCGTCAATGTAGCTTTTGCCAATGAAGACAGTTTTGTGGCATCGCGACCATATTACAGAGTTCAGACATTCATTTGCATTCTGGGTTCCTCCGTGCTACATTCTTTTGAGGACGTTATCATTTGACATCCTCTGATACCATTTTCTGTGCAACCTCTCCATACATTTTTTTAATAGCCTCCAAGGTTTTTGTGACAGGGTGGAGCTTCACCATTTTCTGTGGCTCGCTGGTACCAGCACCAATGCACACACCTATCCCGTAGTTGGAAGTGAATCCTCTCTTGTGCCAAGTGCCATCGAAGGATACATTAATGTCTATGATGGCATCCTCATCCTCCTTCAGCAACTTTGCTATGTCTGGGTCTATATCTGCGTATGCTCTTCTAATTATCATTGCAGCGCCCTCCATTGACTGTATCCCTCTCTGAATCCCTGCAACTATATTGGGGGGGGGAAGCACTTCTGTCTGTGGACATTACAGTAATAACTGCAGTAATAACTAAATATCAGCATGTTACCCTATGTAAATGTTAGCATATCATCATGTATTTCCTTTATGTAAAGATAGTTTCTCACTAATCACATTAGGCTACAGCCCTATGACACTGTAGGCCTATGTGACAGTCTCATTATACAGTTGTTTTCCAATCACTTTGTGTTGTTAACTGTGAACACATTTGCTGAAGCAAGGAAATAAATATTATTTATCCACAGCAAGTCACCTGACAATAATGGGCTACTTTCCTACTCTCCCTTTTTATTTACATCATTTTCCTGTCATGTCTCTGATATGAGCTGAGACACAAGGAAGGAATCCCAAGGACTTTGCTTATGTTCTTTAGAGCTGCATAACCAAGTCCAAGTTCGTGGGCTAGAAGAACCATCCTCACATTTATATCAAATGCCGTATCTCCCCTGGAGCACTCCTGCAGCCTGGAGGAAGTGTCAACACTCCTAAATGCATCACGATCACCTTCACAGTCTGCACATTCTATCATGACATAATGACAGAATCACTGGTTGGTGAAGACTATGGTCATTGTCAGTCCAGTGTTTAGACACTTAGGGCAAATTGGTTGTTGGTCATTGCTAGCCAACAATTTTCAGGTCTTGCCATAGATTTTCAAGTAGATTTAAGTCAAAGCTGTAACTTGGCCCCTCAGGAATATTCACTGTCTTGGTAAGCAACTTCCGTGTACATTTGGCCTTGTGTTTTAGGCTATTGTCCTGCTGAAAGGTGAATTCATCTCCTAGTGTCTGGTGGAAAGCAGACTGAATCAGGTATTCCTCTAGGATTTTGCCTGTGCTTAGCTCTATTCTGTTTCTTTTTCATCCTGAAACACTCCCCAGCCCTTAACGATTACAAGCAAACCCATAACATGATGCACCCACCCCTATGCTTGAAAATATGGAGAGTGGTACTCAGTAATGTGTTATATTGGATTTGCCCCAAACATAATACTTTGTATTCAGGACAAAAAGTACATTTCTTTGCCACATTTTTGCAGTATTACTTTATTGCTTTGTTGCAAACATTCTGCAACTGTTTTAAATCCCCATTGGACTCATGGTGAAATCCCTGAGTGGTTTCCTACCTCTCCCACAACTGAGTTCGGAAGGACGCCTGTATCTTTGTAGTGAATGGGTGTATTGATACACCATCCAAAGTGTAATTAATAAATTCACCATGCTCAAAGGGATATTCAAAGTCTAGTTCAAATAAAAAAAATTACCCATCTACAAAGTGCCCATTTGCGAGGTATTTGAAAACCTTCCTGGTCTTTGTGGTTGAATCTGTGTTTGACGTTCACTGCTCGACTGAGGGACAATTATCTGTATGTGTGGGGTACTGTCATAACAACATTCGGACCAAAGCACAACGTGAAATCGGTTCAACATTTTATTTGAAGTGAACCGCACAAAAAACAAAGAATACATGAAACGTGACGTTCTGGAGTGCTCACAGGCAACAACACAAAAACAAGATCCCACAGAAAAAACTGTGGGGAAATGGCTGCCTAAATATGATCCCCAATCAGAGACAACGATAAACAGCTGCCTCTGATTGGGAACCATACAAGGCCAACATAGAAATAAAACAACCTAGATAACCCACCCTAGTCATACCCCGACCTAACCAAAATAGAGAATAAAAAGGCTCTCTATGGTCAGGGCGTGACAGGTACAGAGATGAGGTAGTCCTTCAAAAATCATGTTAAACACTATTATTGCACACAGAGTGAGTCCATGAGACTTATTATGTGACTTGTTAAGCACATTTTCTAACTTATTTAGGCTTGCCATAACAAAGGGGTTGAATACGTATTCACTCACGACAATTCAGCTTTTCATTTTTGATTAATTTGTCAAAATGTTGAAAACATAATTCCACTTTAAAATTATGGGGTATTGTGTGTAGGCCAGTGACCAAAAATCTGAATTGAATCCATTTTATATTGACGGTGTTGCACAACAAAATTCTGAAGGCCCTATATAGGGGGGAAATTGTCATTACACCTAGAATTCAAATATAGTGCACCATTATATACACTATCATTTGACATTGGATTCCAAAAAAGTATGAATGGTTCACACACAAATGTTACATTTTTGTTCCCCATGATGAGATCGGGAAGGGGACTGTGAATGATCTGTCTGTATGATCGTACGTTGTTACATGTGATATCTCATAAAAATAAAGACAGTCGTACATTCTCTATATATAAACTCCCAGTAAGTTATTGGGTAAAATACCACGTTTCGGCATCATTGTTCCTATCACGTGATATCTCAGACAGCACTGGCCCGATTTTGACAAAACTTTGTCTTGCCAGGGAGTTCCTGCATTTACAAAATTACACTGATTAGCCCAAGGCGGGAGCAAAAAAAAAATGCAATATCGCAATTGGGCACTGCATCATTCATGGGGGCCCAACGTATGAGCTGTTTTCGAATACCCATACTGATATACTGTATACTACATACTTAATGAGTATATACTACATACTATTAGTTCATTTTAGTATACTGTAAACTAACTGTATTCTTTCAGTTGCGTGTACTAGTGCTTTGCCTGTGTACTAGTGCTTTGCCTGTGTACTAGTGCTTTGCATGTGTACTAGTGCGTTGCCTGTGTACTAGTGCTTTGCCTGTGTACTAGTGCTTTGCCTGTGTACTAGTGCTTTGCCTGTCTACCGGAAGTTGACAGTAGGTAGCTAACATACCCGGTACATACTGCTGTAATGATATGCTATGCGGTTCGTAAGATATATTTGTAAGGATAACGTAGCTAACAAGTTGTCAGCCAACATAACGTGTAACGTAAATAATTTGAAAAGTCATTACTTTATTACATTGCTCAACATTTTCTAAAAATGTTCTTAACATTTGTCATAATTAGTTAAAGCAACGAATTTGTATCCGCTTGAAGGGAATTCAGCTGGATTTCTTCCATCATTTTCTTCAAATCTGAAAACGTTGTGAAGCCACGCCCATTTTCTGAAGAATTGCATTATGGGCCATAAAAGCACGGAAATAGTGTCCATTGCGTGGATTCTTAATATTTTTGCGAATGTAGTATGACATCCGGGAACTTTTTGCATACTAACTATATCCATACTATGACTAATAAGAATACTACATACTCAATGTATGTCACAAATAGTATGGTTAGTGCGGTTAGTATGAGTAGTTGAACACAGCTCTTTTCTTGCTTTACAACAGGCAGGAACTGAAAGATGAACACAAGTGTTTCGGTGTGTCACCTTCAGTGTGTAACACTGAAACATATAGGATTTAAACAAGACTATTTAGGTTTAAGGTAGAACCTGACAGTACCTGCTTTAGTCATTGTTGGACATTGGGAAAGGTGTGCCTTTTTTCCCACTGAGTGAGAGTACTTGTGCTCTCATAATAGACATACTGAGAGTTTGGTAGACAGATTCATGTATTAAATCAAAACAAATGCAAATATCCTGTTTGCTGCTTATCCCACAATGCTGTCCATCACATCTACCAAGAGAATTCTCTTCGATTATAATCACAGCCGTATATATCCCCCCCCAAGCAGACACATCGATGGCTCTGAACGAACTTTATTTAACTCTCTGCAAACTGGAAACGATTTATCCGGAGGCTGCATTCATTGTAGCTGGGGATTTTAACAAGGCTAATCTGAAAACAAGACTCCCTAAATTTTAACAGCATAACGATTGCGCAACCAGGGGTGGAAAGACCCTGGATCATTGTTACTCTAACTTCCGCGACGCATATAAGGCCCTGCCCCGCCCCCCTTTCGGAAAAGCTGACCACGACTCCATTTTGTTGATCCCTGCCTACAGACAGAAACTAAAACAAGAAGCTCCCACGCTGAGGTCTGTCCAACGCTGGTCCGACCAAGCTGACTCCACACTCCAAGACTGCTTCCATCACGTGGACTGGGAGATGTTTCGTATTGCGTCAGACAACAACATTGACGAATACGCTGATACGGTGTGCGAGTTCATTAGAACGTGCGTTAAAACATTCCCTAACCAGAAACCGTGGATTGATGGCAGCATTCGTGTGAAACTGAAGGCACGAACCACTGCTTTTAATCAGGGCAAGGTGTCTGGTAACATGACTGAATACAAACAGTGCAGCTATTCCCTCCGCAAGGCTATCAAACAAGCTAAGCGCCAGTACAGAGACAAAGTAGAATCTCAATTCAACGGCTCAGACACAAGAGGCATGTGGCAGGGTCTACAGTCAATCACGGACTACAGGAAGAAACCCAGCCCAGTCACGGACCAGGATGTCTTGCTCCCAGGCAGACTAAATAACTTTTTGCCCGCTTTGAGGACAATACAGTGCCACTGACACGGCCTGCAACGGAAACATGCGGTCTCTCCTTCACTGCAGCCGAAGTGAGTAAGACATTTAAACGTGTTAACCCTCGCAAGGCTGCAGGCCCAGACGGCATCCCCAGCCGCGCCCTCAGAGCATGCGCAGACCAGCTGGCCGGTGTGTTTACGGACATATTCAATCAATCCCTATACCAGTCTGCTGTTCCCACATGCTTCAAGAGGGCCACCATTGTTCCTGTTTCCAAGAAAGCTAAGGTAACTGAGCTAAACGACTACCGCCCGTAGCACTCACATCCGTCATCATGAAGTGCTTTGAGAGACTAGTCAAGGACCACATCACCTCCACCCTACCTGACACCCTTGACCCACTCCAATTTGCTTACTGCCCAAATAGGTCCACAGACGATGCAATCTCAACCACACTGCACACTGCCCTAACCCATCTGGACAAGAGGAATACCTATGTGAGAATGCTGTTCATCGACTACAGCTCGGCATTCAACACCATAGTACCCTCCAAGCTCGTCATCAAGCTCGAGACCCTGGGTCTCGACCCCGCCCTGTGCAACTGGGTACTGGACTTCCTGACGGGCCGCCCCCAGGTGGTGAGGGTAGGCAACAACATCTCCTCCCCGCTGATCCTCAACACTGGGGCCCCACAAGGGTGCGTTCTGAGCCCTCTCCTGTACTCCCTGTTCACCCACGACTGCGTGGCCATGCACGCCTCCAACTCAATCATCAAGTTTGCGGACGACACAACAGTGGTAGGCTTGATTACCAACAACGACGAGACGGCCTACAGGGAGGAGGTGAGGGCCCTCGGAGTGTGGTGTCAGGAAAATAACCTCACACTCAACGTCAACAAAACTAAGGAGATGATTGTGGACTTCAGGAAACAGCAGAGGGAACACCCCCCATCCACATCGATGGAACAGTAGTGGAGAGGGTAGCAAGTTTTAAGTTCCTCGGCATACACATCACAGACAAACTGAATTGGTCCACTCACACAGACAGCATCGTGAGGAAGGCGCAGCAGCGCCTCTTCAACCTCAGGAGGCTGAAGAAATTCGGCTTGTCACCAAAAGCACTCACAAACTTCTACAGATGCACAATCGAGAGCATCCTGGCGGGCTGTATTACCGCCTGGTATGGCAACTGCACCGCCCTCAACCGTAAGGCTCTCCAGAGGGTAGTGAGGTCTGCACAACGCATCACCGGGGGCAAACTACCTGCCCTCCAGGACACCTACACCACCCGATGCTACAGGAAGGCCATAAAGATCATCAAGGACATCAACCACCCGAGCCACTGCCTGTTCACCCCGCTGTCATCCAGAAGGCGAGGTCAGTACAGGTGCATCAAAGCTGGGACCGAGAGACTGAAAAACAGCTTCTATCTCAAGGCCATCAGACTGTTAAACAGCCACCACTAACATTGAGTGGCTACTGCCAACACACTGTCAATGACACTGACTCTACTCCAGCCACTTTAATCATGGGAATTGATGGGAAATGATGTAAATATATCACTAGCCACTTTAAACAATGCTACCTTATATAATGTTACTTACCCTACATTATTCATCTCATATGCATACGTTGATACTGTACTCTATATCATCGACTGCATCCTTATGTAATACATGTATCACTAGCCACTTTAACTATGCCACTTGGTTTACATACTTATCTCATATGTATATACCGTACTCGATATCATCTACTGTATCTTGCCTATGCTGCTCTGTACCATCACTCATTCATATATCCTTATGTACATATTCTTTATCCCCTTACACTGTGTTATAAGACAGTAGTTTAAGCAATTGTTGTGGCAATTGTTGTGGCTGAAATAGCCGAATCCACTAATTTGAAGGGGTGTCCACATACCTTTGTCCATGTAGTGTATATGGATAGATTATGTAATGTTTTATAGATGATGCCTGTACCACGTTTGACTATAAATTGTAATTAGTGTCTCAACTCAATTTCCACAATGTGGTTATTTTGTATTATTGTATCATGGTGGAAACACAAACATTTTACTCTTCTAACTAACTCCATTAGCCTCAATTAGTACTCTCGCTCGTACGCACGCACGCACTCACGCAACCACACACACACACACACACACACACACACGTTCCTGCTTGTCCTTCTCCGTCAAACTACTATATCTACAACCCCGTCTTAAGTCTAATAGTGATCTCTGAACACTTAGTTATCGTGTCTTTGTGTCTAATAGTGATCTCGCAACACTTAGTTATAGTTTCTTCGTGTCTAAAAGTGATCTCTCAACACTTAGTTATCATGTCTTCATGTCTAATTGTGATCTCTCAACACTTAGTTATCATGTCTTCATGTCTAATTGTGATCTCTCAACACTTAGTTATCATGTCTTGTCTAATACTGATTTCTCAACACGTAGTTATCTTGTCTTCATGTCTAATAGTGATCTCGCAACACTTAGTTATGTCTTCATGTCTAATTGTGATCTCTCAACACTTAGTTATCATGTCTTCATGTCTAATTGTGATCTCTCAACACTTAGTTATCATGTCTTCATGTCTAATTGTGATCTCTCAACACTTAGTTATCATGTCCACATCTAATAGCAATTAGTTATCATGTCTAAGTGTCTAATAGTGATCTTTGAAAACTTAATGATCATGTCTTCATGTCTAATAGAGTTCGCTGAACACTTAGTTATCATGTCTTCATGTATAACAGTGATCTCTGAACACTTAGTCTTCATGTCTAATAGTGATCTCTGAACACTTAGTTATCATGTCTAATAGTGATCTCTGAACACTTAGTCTTCATGTATAACAGTGATCTCTGAACACTTAGTTATCATGTCTAATAGTGATCTCTGAACACTTAGTTATCATGTCTAATAGTGATCTCTGAACACTTAGTCATCATGTCTAATAGTGATATCTGAACACTTAGTTATCATGTCTTCTTATCTAATAGTGATCTCTCAACACTTTGTTACCATGTCTAAATGTCTAATAGTGATCTCTCAACACTTTGTTACCATGTCTAAATGTCTAATAGTGATCTCTCCTCTCAACACTTAATTATCATGTATTTGTGTCTAATAGTGATCTCTGAACACTTAGTTATCACGTCTCCTTTCTTTTTTAAATCCCTTGTAATGTTTCTTCTGGGTCAGTTTGTTTTTTCCCTCCTAATGTTTCTGTATCAGCTGTGATTGGCTACTGAAGCTCCCTGGCTATTTCCTATTGGTTTCCACATAGTCCACACACACTGAACTGTAACCAATGAAAGCTAACCAGCCAAGTACAGGGTGGGCAGAGAGTCAGAGCAACTTTCAACTTCCTCCTCTCTCTTCTGACTGCAAGGCTGTGTCCTAAATGGCAAACTATTCCCTGTATAGTGTATTTGTTATGACCAGGACCCATAGAGCTCCGTCAAAGTAGTCCACTATATAGGGAATAGGTTGCCATTTGGGACGCATTTCCAAGGCCAGGGTATGGACTTGCCTAGTCCTAGTACACTGTTGTGTCTCATATCACCAAGACAGTCACAGAGATGGCCTAGGCTTGAAGATAGGTAGGAGTAGACCTAGGTTTGAAGATAGGTAGGAGTAGACCTAGGCTTGAAGATAGGTAGGAGTAGACCTAGGTTTGAAGATAGGTAGAAGAAGGCCTAGGCTTGAAGATAGGAAGGAGTAGACCTAGGTTTGAAGATAGGTAGGAGTAGACCTAGGCTTGAAGATGGGTAGGAGTAGACCTAGGTTTGAAGATAGGTAGGAGTAGGCCTAGGCTTGAAGATAGATAGGAGTAGGCCTAGGCTTTAAGATAGGTAGGAGTAGGCCTAGGCTTGAAGATAGGCAGGAGTAGACCTAGGTTTGAAGATAGGTAGGAGTAGGCCTAGGCTTGAAGATAGGTAGGAGGAGGCCTAGGCTTGAATATAGGTAGGAATAGGCCTAGGCTTGAAGATAGGTAAGAGTAGGCCTAGGCTTGAAGATAGATAGGAGTAGGCCTAGGCTTGAAGATAGGTAGGAGTAGGCCTAGGCTTGAAGATAGGTAGAAGTAGGCCTAGGCTTGAAGATAGGTAGAAGTAGGCCTAGGCTTGAAGATAGGTAGGAGTAGGCCGAGGCTTGAAGATAGGTAGGAGTAGGCCTAGGCTTGAAGATAAGTAGATAAATTCTTAACTGCTTCTGCGCATATCAGAGATGCAATGCAACACCTGCAATGTGGTTGATCAGTGCCTCAACCATACTCTGGGAAAACGCTTTGATGCTGTCAGCATGACGTGTCCATAATGAAGGAGGTTGTGCTTTTACAGGTTGGCTCTCCTCTGTGTCTCTCTCACTCAAACACACACACACACACACACACACACACACACACACACACACACACACACACACACACACACACACACACACACACACACACACATACACATACACACACACACACACACAGCCCCCGAGCGCCGCCCCCTTTCTTTCACAACTGTTTGTTTTCAAATCAAAATGCTCCGGGGTGACGTTTAGTCTAGCTACAGATCTAGGATCAGCTTCCTCTCCCTGTATCGCAACCTTAACCATTAGTGGGGGAAATAAAAAAACTGACCCAAGATCAGCGTCTATGGGCGACTTCACCCTACACAAATCACAACCCCAAAGGGGAATTTATTTTTGTTGTCGAAAGAACTAATCAATGCTTCGGCTCTCTGAGACAACTAGAATATTGAATTATTACGACAGGGATCCCAGACCAGTGGGGCACAGCTTCTCTCACTGTGTCACATGGTCCCGACATCAGCCAGGCTCGGAAACTACAACCAAATTTCACCCACACAGTTCACCCTCATGTTATCTGATTCTGAGCTCACTATGCAACAGTTGTGTGCAGCGATGCAGTTGAACAGGTTCTTGTTCCAAGGAATAGAAAGAAGAAGGTAGTTTGATCACAATAGTTTGATCACAGAACACTAGTACATTTATCAGACTGCAGTGGCTCAATAGGACCGATTCAACCAGGTAAATGGATCAGCTAGTTGTCTTTTGAAATGTGTTATACTATATTATCATTGTTATTGTAGAAGTGATGCTTCAGTATTGCTTTGCTGGTTTCAAGTTGTGTTAGTCTTTCTCTTTATGATGAATCTAATTGTCTTCTTCAGGGATGAAGGTGACTCAACTAGAATGTCTGTGTCTGATGCTTCTACATCTCCTACACACAGCAGGCTCTGGTACAGTAGAAAACACATTTAATATCTCACTGCCTTTAATACCTCTGTGTGTGTGATTAATATGATCTCATTGGGTCTTTAGTCACTATTGTGGTCTTAAGGGTTCTACACAGTCTAATCAAACGGAGCCGACGGAGGTCCTTTTGCTCCTCTGTCTACATATTTCTACTACTATTGTCCGTCGGCTCCATTGTGTAAACTGTGGAGATACCTTTAGGGTGTCTGGCCTAAGGTGATTTCCTCTCCTAGTCTCCTTTCCTTCATCTGCACTAGTGTGTGTGATTAATATTATCTCATTGTGTCTTTAGTTGCTTGTATAGTGTTAAGGTGCATAACCTAAGGTGATTTCCTCTCCTAGTCTCCTTTCCTTCATCTGCACTAGTGTGTGTGATTAATATTATCTCATTGTGTCTTTAGTTGCTTGTATAGTGTTAAGGTGCATAACCTAAGGTGGATTCCTCTCCTAGTCTCCTTTCCTTCATCTGCACTGGTGTGTGTGTGATTAATATTATCTCATTGTGTCTTCAGTTGCTTGTATAGTGTTAAGGTGCATAACCTAAGGTGGATTCCTCTCCTAGTCTCCTTTCCTTCCTCTGCACTGATGTAAAAACTCAACTAAAGGTGAATCCAACTCTTCTGTAGGCATCCACCCTATAGTACCCTACACTGCTCAAAAAAATAAAGGGAACACTAAAATAACACATCCTAGATCTTTACATAGTTGAATGTGCTGACAACAAAATCACACAAAAATTATCAATGGAAATCAAATGTATCAACCCATGGAGGTCTGGATTTGGAGTCACACTCAAAATTAAAGTGGAAAAACACACTACAGGCTGATCCAACTTTGATGTGATGTCCTTAAAACAAGTCAAAATGAGGCTCAGTAGTGTGTGTGGCCTCCACGTGCCTGTATGACCTCCCTACAACGCCTGGGCATGCTCCTGATGAGGTGGCGGATGGTCTCCTGAGGGATCTCCTCCCAGACCTGGACTAAAGCATCCGCCAACTCCTAGACAGTCTGTGGTGCAACGTGGCGTTGGTGGATGGAGCGAGACATGATGTCCCAGATGTGCTCAATTGGATTCAGGTCTGGGGAACGGGCGGGCCAGTCCATAGCATCAATGCCTTCCTCTTGCAGGAACTGCTGACACACTCCAGCCACATGAGGTCTAGCATTGTCTTGCATTAGGAGGAACCCAGGGCCAACCGCACCAGCATATGGTCTCACAAGGGGTCTGAGGATCTCATCTCGGTACCTAATGGCAGTCAGGCTACCTCTGGCAAGCACATGGAGGGCTGTGCGGCCCCCCAAAGAAATGCCACCCCACACCATGACTGACCCACCGCCAAACCGGTCATGCTGGAGGATGTTGCAGGCAGCAGAACGTTCTCCACGGCGTCTCAAGACTCTGTCACGTCTGTCACATGTGCTCAGTGTGAACCTGCTTTCATCTGTGAAGAGCACAGGGCACCAGTGGCGAATTTGCCAATCTTCAGGAAGCATAGGAACTGAGAAGTGGACTGTGATCACCCCCTGCAGAACCACTCCTTTATTGGGGGTGTCTTGCTAATTGCCTATAATTTTCCACCTGTTGTCTATTCCATTTGCACAACAGCATGTGCAATTTATTGTCAATCAGTGTTGCTTCCTAAGTGGACAGTTTGATTTCACAGAAGTGTGATTGACTTGGAGTTACATTGTGTTGTTTAAGTGTTCCCTTTATTTTTTTGAGCAGTGTATATATACTACAGTGTATAGTACTGTATATACTACAGTGTATAGTACTACTGTATATACTATAGTGTACCACAGTATAATACTACTATATATACTTTTTGTTTAACCTTTATTTAACGAGGCAAGTTAAGAACAAATTCTTATTTTCAATGATGGCCTAGGAACAGTAGGTTAACTGCCATGTTCAGCGGCAAATTTACAGATTTTTACCTTGTCAGCTCAGGTATTCGATCTTGCAATTTTTAGGTTACTAATCCAACGCTCTAACCACTAGGCTACCTGCCACCAGTATATATTACAGTGTATAGTACTACTATATATTTATTTATTTTTTCCTTTATTTTACTAGGCAAGTCAGTTAAGAACAAATTCTTATTTTCAATGACGGCCTAGGAACAGTGGGTTAACTGCCTGTTCAGGGGCAGAACGACAGATTTGTACCTTGTCAGCTCGGGGATTCGAACATGCAACCTTTCGGTTACTAGTCCAACGCTCTAACCACTAGGCTACCCTGCAGTGTATAGTACTACTATATATACTACAGTGTATTTCAGATCAGAGCAGATGACAGAGGAGAACAATTGAAACTATTGAAACTGTTCATCTGTCTGTTCTCTTCAGAGAGGTTTGAGGTTCTTGGTCCAACTGATTCCATTGTTGCTGTAGCTGGTGATGACATCATTCTGCCCTGTTACCTCAAACCCAACATCAGCGCTGAGGACATGACAGTGGACTGGCTTAACCTGGACATCATAGACGAACGTGTCTTTCGTTACCAAAACCACAGAATCATACAAGATGATCAGATTCCCTCCTATAGAAGAAGAACTTCACTGTTTAAAGAGGAACTGTGGAGGGGCAACACCTCTTTGAAACTGACCAGGGTACAAGTCACTGATGAGGGACGTTACAAATGCTTTATTAAAGCAAAAAGCTGGTATGATGATTTCACTATTCAAGTCCTCGTTAAAGGTGAGGTTTATTTTCATGTTAATGCAATAATCTAACTACAGTACAATGACATCACCTCTTTCCTTCATGTTACTGGACACAGTATGTGTCTATTTGTTCACAGCCTGTCACCAGTTAACATCCAGTCTATCTGTGTGTCTGTAGCTGTAGGATCCAAGCCAGTGGTGTCCATTGAGGGACACAGAGAGGGAGGGATGGGTCTGCTGTGTGAAACAGAAGGCTGGCACCCTGAGCCTGAGCTGGTGTGGCTGAACAGTAAAGGAGTCCATCTCTCTGCTCGAACTCTTGAGATACATAGAGACTTCAAGGGATTCTACAGAGTCAAACAACATGTCATTGTCCAGGAGACTGACACCAACCGCTTTACCTGCAGAGTCCAACAGAGCAGGATCAATGAGAAGATGGAGACAGAGATTCACCTCCCTAGTGAGTAACAACATAATATTATTTAGACATGAAACACTGGAGATATTGATGTGTTAATGTACAGTATATGTTTTAACCAAAGGCTTTGAGACGACAATACAAAAGATTAGTGTTTATTATGACACAATCCACTGCTGTGTGGTAGTATTAGTACCCAACCCTGTTGTTGATGTGTGGTAGTATTAGTACCAAACCCTGTTGTTGATGTGTAATGATGTGTGGTAGTACTAGTACCCAACCCTGTTGTTGATATGTAGTGATGTGTGGTAGTATTAGTACCCAACCCTGTTGTTGATGTGTGGTAGTATTAGTACCCAACCCTGTTGTTGATGTGTAATGATGTGTGGTAGTATTAGTACCAATCACTGTTGGTGATGTGTAATGATTTGTGTGGTAGTATTAATACCAAACCCTGTTGTTGATGTGTGTGGTAGTATTAGTACAAACCCAGTTGTTGATGTGTGGTAGTGTTAGTACCAAACCAGGTTGTTGATGTGTAATGATGTGTGGTAGTATTAGTACCAAACCCTGTTGTTGATGTGTAATGATGTGTGGTAGTATTAGTACCAAACCCTGTTGTTGATGTGTAATGATGTGTGGTAGTATTAGTACCAAACCCTGTTGTTGATATTTAATGATGTGTGGTAGTATTAGTACCAAACCCTGTTGTTGATATGTAATGATGTGTGGTAGTATTAGTACCAAACCCTGTTGTTGATGTGTGGTAGTATTAGTATCAAACCCTGTTGTTGATGTGTAATGATGTGTGAGGTAGTATTAGTACCAAACCCTGTTGTTGATATGTAGTGATGTGTGGTAGTATTAGTACCCAACCCTGATGTTGATGTGTGGTAGTATTAGTACCAAACCCTGTTGTTGATGTGTATTGATGTGTGGTAGTATTAGTACCAGATCTGTTGTTGATGTGTAGTGATGTGTGTGGTAGTATTAGTACCAATCACTGTTGGTGATGTGTAATGATTTGTGTGGTAGTATTAATACCAAACCCTGTTGTTGATGTGTGTGGTAGTATTAGTACAAACCCAGTTGTTGATGTGTGGTAGTGTTAGTACCAAACCATGTTGTTGATGTGTAATGATGTGTGGTAGTATTAGTACCAAACCCTGTTGTTGATGTGTAATGATGTGTGGTAGTATTAGTACCAAACCCTGTTGTTGATATTTAATGATGTGTGGTAGTATTAGTACCAAACCCTGTTGTTGATATTTAATGATGTGTGGTAGTATTAGTACCAAACCCTGTTGTTGATGTGTGGTAGTATTAGTACCAAACCCTGTTGTTGATGTGTAATGATGTGGGGTAGTATTAGCACCAAACCCTGTTGTTGATGTGTGGTAGTATTAGTACCAGACCCTATTGTAGATGTGTAATGATGTGTGGTAGTATTAGTACCAAACCCTGTTGTTGATGTGTAATGACATGTGGTAGTATTAGTACCAAACCCTGTTGTTGATGTGTAATGATGTGTGGTAGTATTAATACCAAACCCTGTTGTTGAATGGTGTGGTAGTATTAGTACCAAACCCTGTTGTTTATGTGTGGTAGTGTTAATAACAAACCCTGTTGTTGATGTGTACTGATGTGTGGTAGTATTAGTACTAAACCCTGTTGTTGATATGTAATGATGTGTGGTAGTATTAGTACCAAACCCTGTTGTTGATGTGTGGTAGTATTAGTACCAAACCCTATTGTAGATGTGTAATGATGTGTGGTAGTATTAGTACCAAACCCTGTTGTTGATGTGTAATGACATGTGGTAGTATTAGTACCAAACCCTGTTGTTGATGTGTAATGATGTGTGGTAGTATTAATACCAAACCCCGTTGTTGAATGGTGTGGTAGTATTAGTACCAAACCCTGTTGTTTATGTGTGGTAGTGTTAATAACAAACCCTGTTGTTGATGTGTACTGATGTGTGGTAGTATTAGTACTAAACCCTGTTGTTTATATGTAATGATGTGTGGTAGTATTAGTACCAAACCCTGTTGTTGATGTGTAATGATGTGTGAGGTAGTATTACTATCAAACCCTGTTGTTGATGTGTATTAATGTGTGGTAGTATTAGTACCAAACCCTGTTGTTTATGTGTAATGATCTGTGGTAGTATTAGTACCAAACCCTGTTGTTGATGTGTGGTAGTATTGGTACCAGATGCTGTTGTTGATGTGTGGTAGTATTGGTACCAGACCCTGTTGGTGATGTGTAATGATTTGTGTGGTAGTATTAATACCAAACCCTGTTGTTGATGATGTGTGTGGTAGTATTAGTACCAAACCCTGTTGTTGATGTGTGGTAGTATTGGTACCAGATGCTGTTGTTGATGTGTGGTAGTATTGGTACCAGACCCTGTTGGTGATGTGTAATGATTTGTGTGGTAGTATTAATACCAAACCCTGTTGTTGATGATGTGTGTGGTAGTATTAGTACCAAACCCTGTTGTTGATGTGTGGTAGTGTGAGTACCAAACCCTGTTGTTGATGTGTAATGAGGTGTGGTAGTATTAGTACTAAACCCTGTTGTTGATATGTAATGATGTGTGGTAGTATTAGTACCAAACCCTGTTGTTGATATGTAATGATGTGTGGTAGTATTAGTACCAAACCCTGTTGTTGATGTGTGGTAGTATTAGTACCAAACCCTGTTGTTGATGTGTAATGATGTGTGGTAGTATTAGTACCAAACCCTGTTGTTGATGTGTGGTAGTATTAGTACCAAAACCTGTTGTTTATGTGTAATGATTTGTGGTAGTATTAGTACCAAACCCTGTTGTTGATATGTAATGATGTGTGGTAGTATTAGTACCAAACCCTGTTGTTTATATGTAATGATGTGTGGTAGTATTAGTACCAAACCCATTTGTTGATGTGTAATGATGTGTGGTAGTATTAGTACTAAACCCTGTTGTTGATGTGTGATGATGTGTGGTAGTATTAGTACCAAACCCTGTTTTTGATGTGTAATGATGTGTGGTAGGATTAGTACCAAACCCTGTTGTTGATATTTAATGATGTGTGGTAGTATTAGTACCAAACCCTGTTGTTGATGTGTAATGATGTGTGGTAGTATTAGTACCAAAACCTGTTGTTGATATTTAATGATGTGTGGTAGTATTAGTACCAAACCCTGTTGTTGATGTGTGGTAGTATTAGCACCAAACACTGTTGTTGATGTGTGGTAGTATTTGTACCAAACCCTATTGTAGTTGTGTAATGATGTGTGGTAGTATTAGTACCAAAACCTGTTGTTGATGTGTAATGATGTGTGGTAGTATTAGTACTAAACCCTGTTGTTGATATGTAATGATGTGTGGTAGTATTAGTACTAAACCCTGATGTTGATGTGTAATGATGTGTGGTAGTATTAGTACCAAACCCTGTTGTTGATGTGTGGTAGTATTAGTACCAAACCCTGTTGTTGATGTGTAATGATGTGTGGTAGTATTAGTACCAAACCCTGTTGTTCATGTGTAATGATTTGTGGTAGTATTAGTACCAAACCCTGTTGTTGATGTGTGGTAGTATTAGTACCAAACCCTGTTGTTGATGTGTGGTAGTATTAGTACCAAACCCTGCTGTTGATGTGTGGTAGTATTAGTACCAAACCCTGTTGTTGATGTGTAATGATGTGTGGTAGTATTAGTACTAAACCCTGATGTTGATGTGTAATGATGTGTGGTAGTATTAGTACCAAACCCTGTTGTTGATGTGTCATGATGTGTGGTAGTATTAGTACCAAACCCTGATGTTGATGTGTAATGATGTGTGGTAGTATTAGTACCAAACCCTGTTGTTGATGTGTCATGATGTGTGGTAGTATTAGTACCAAACCCTGTTGTTGATGTGTGGTAGTATTAGTACCAAACCCTGTTGTTGATGTGTGGTAGTATTAGTACCAAACCCTGTTGTTGATGTGTAATGATGTGTGGTAGTATTAATACTAAACCCCGTAGTTGTTATGTAATGATGTGTGGTAGTATTAGTACTAAACCCTGATGTTGATGTGTAATGATGTGTGGTAGTATTAGTACCAAACCCTGTTGTTGATGTGTCATGATGTGTGGTAGTATTAGTACCAAACCCTGTTGTTGATGTGTGGTAGTATTAGTACCAAACCCTGTTGTTGATGTGTAATGATGTGTGGTAGTATTAATACCAAACCCTGTTGTTGATGTGTCATGATGTGTGGTAGTATTAGTACCAAACCCTGTTGTTGATGTGTGGTAGTATTAGTACCAAACCCTGTTGTTGATGTGTAATGATATTTGTGTTTTAGGTCAGTTA
The DNA here is from genome assembly GCF_018296145.1 of Oncorhynchus tshawytscha. NCBI lineage: Eukaryota > Metazoa > Chordata > Actinopteri > Salmoniformes > Salmonidae > Oncorhynchus > Oncorhynchus tshawytscha. Next base: position 51,806 of record NW_024608881.1, read on the forward strand.
TTTGATCCAACCCCATGGAAAATATCCTTGATTGTGTTATGCTGTCTGGGAGCCATCACTGTGATTGGGTTATCTCTGGCTATCTACTGCATATGCAATAAGAAAGGTAATGGAGAAATTATATGAACGTTTAATTGTTGGAATGAAATGTCTGCAATGTTTTTTTCAACCTCACCACATCACTGTGGTTGTATTATACGGATTCAGGATGATATACTAAACCTGCAGGTGATTAACATGTTGACACTGATGACTGATTTTACCTGCAGGTGATTAACATGTTAACACTGATGACTGATTTTACCTACAGGTGATTAGCATGTTGACACTGATAACTGATTTTAATCTGCAGGTGTGATAATAGTTCAACTTAAACTGCAGTGGGAAAAGTAGTAGTTTTATTGTCCTTAACTCTGATTCACCAGGATCACTGATGGACCAGTCACATTAATGTTGATGTTCTAGAACAGGATGTGTTGAGACTGTAGAGGACCACTAGACTAGAGAGAGGTCATCTCTGATACACCTGGATCACTGGTGGACCAGTCACATTTAATGAATGAAATTACGAAGTGGTGGTAGGGTAGAATATCTTCATTGGAGAAGTTGTCTCACAGAGGTACTCTGGAACTCAATTAGATGGTGGAACTCAATTAGAATTGCGACGTTTGAGAAGTGATGAGTCCCAGAGACAGACTACATCTTCTAATGTTCATGTTAATGATGTTCTCACTGTCTTCCATCTACTCTACATATTTACAGATGACCTCACTGAGCAGCGAGGTAAGTGGTGTCTTCATATATTGGTATGGCAGTGTAGCCTAGTGGTTAGAGTGTTGGACTAGTAACTGGAAGGTTGCAAGTTCAAATCCCCAAGGTACAAATCTGCCGTTCTGCCCCTGAACAGGCAGTTAACTCACTGTTCCTAGGCCGTTATTGAAAATAAGAATTTTTTCTTAACTGACTTGTAAATAAAGATAAAATAAAAAGGTAAAATAAAAAATGTAAATTACTTGGCAAGAATTATTTGAAGCATTTAAAATCTTTTTTTGGTTGCTGACATTTATGTTCCTTCTGATGTTGGAACAGTGGTATGAGACAAGGGTCGGGATTCAATTCAAGGCACGTTATTACGCAGCACACTATAACAGACTTTTAAAGGTATTTTAAACTTGAGTTGACATGTTTACTATGAATGTGATCTCTGTGAATGCCGGTGGAAAATGCCTTTAAAAAGTGCTTTGTCAGCTGTGAAGTGCCCTGCGGTATATTGCACATTGGATTGAATCCTAACCAAGAAGTCCCAGAGAGAGACTACATCTTCTAAAGTTCATGTTAATGATGTTCTCTCTGTCTTCCATCTACTCTACATATTTACAGATGACCTCAAGAAGGATAATAGTAAGTAGTGTCTTCAGATCATCACTTTGATAATATTATTAGAACCACAAAAGTTTTTACATTTTTTTTATTTCCCGACTTCAAGTACGACAACATTTTAAGAAGGTTATTTTGAGCTCATTGAAGATGTTCCTTCTGATGTTGGAATAGTGATATGAGACAAGGAGTCCCAGAGAGAGACTTCATCTTCTAGTGTTTATGTTAATCTGTCTGGGTATTTGGACAGCGGAACCCCTCGCCAACAGCCAATGAAATTGCAGGGCGCCAAATACAAATCAACAGAAATCTCATAAATCAAATTTCTCAAACATACAAGTATTAGGCACCATTTTAAAGATACAATTCTTGTTAATCCAGCCACTGTGTCTGATTTAAAAAATGCTTTACAGCGAAAGCTCCACAAACGATTATGTTAGGTCACCAACAAGTCACAGAAATACACAGCCATTTTTCCAGCCAAAGAGAGGAGTCACAAAAAGCACAAAAAGAGAGATAATTAATCACTAACCTTTGATGATCTTCATCAGGTGACACTCATTTATTATTTTTTATTTTTTTATTTCACCTTTATTTAACCAGGTAGGCTAGTTGAGAACAAGTTTTCATTTACAACTGCGACCTGGCCAAGATAAGGCATAGCAGTGTGAACAGACAACAACACAGAGTTACACATGGAGTAAAGAATAAACAAGTCAATAACAAAGTAGAAGAAAAAAAGAGTCTATATACATTGTGTGCAAAAGGCATGAGGAGGTAGGCGAATAATTACAATTTTGCAGATTAACACTGGACTGATAAATGAGGGTAGGTAAATTGGGTGGGCTATTTACCGATAGACTATGTACAGCTGCAGCGATCGGTTAGCTGCTCAGATAGCAGATGTTTGGAGTTGGTGAGGGAGATAAAAGTCTCCAACTTCAGTGATTTTTGCAATTCGTTCCAGTCACAGGCAGCAGAGAACTGGAAAGAAAGGCGACCAAATGAGGTGTTGGCTTTAGGGATGATCAGTGAGATACACCTGCTGGAGCGCGTGCTACGGGTGGGTGTTGCCATCGTGACCAGTGAACTGAGATAAGGCGGAGCTTTACCTAGCATGTTTCCAAGAACACAGGATGAGATGTTACTATCCTTTGTGCAAGCATTTCCAAGAGTTAATGAACAGTGAGCGTGGTGGTGAAATTTGGGGAGCGCATCGTCAGTAGTGTACCTTTGGACTTGTAGATGACCTGGAGCCAGTGGGTCTGGCGACGAATATGTAGCGAGGGCCAGCTGACTAGATCATACAGGTCGCAGTGGTGGGTGGTATAAGGTGCTTTAGTAACAAAACGGATGGCACTGTGATAAACTGCATCTAGTTTGCTGAGTAGAGTATTGGAAGCTATTTTGTAGATGAAATCGCCAAAGTCGAGGATCGGTAGGATAGTCAGTTTTACTAGGGTAAGTTTGGAGGCGTGAGTGGAGGCGGCTTTGTTGCGGAATAGAAAGCCGACTCTAGATTTGATTTTAGATTGGAGATGTTTGATATGAGTCTGGAAGGAGAGTTTACAGTCTAGCCAGACACCTAGGTACTTATAGTCCACATATTCTAGGTCGGAACCATCCAGGGTGGTGATGCTAGTCGGGCGTGCGGGTGCAGGCAGCGAATGGTTGAAAAGCATGCATTTGATTTTACTAGCGTTTAAGAGCAGTTGGAGGCCACGGAAGGAGTGTTGTATGGCATTGAAGCTTGTTTGGAGGTTAGATAGGACAGTGTCCAAGGAAGGGCCAGAAGTATACAGAATGGTGTCGTCTGCGTAGAGGTGGATCAGGGAATCGCCTGTAGCAAGAGCAACATCATTGATATATACAGAGAAAAGAGTCAGCCCGAGAATTGAACCCTGTGGCACCCCCATAGAGACTGCCAGAGGACCGGACAACATGCCCTCCAATTTGACACACTGAACTCTGTCTGCAAAGTAGTTGGTGAACCAGGCAAGGCAGTCATTAGAAAAACAGAGGTTACTGAGTCTGCCGATAAGAATATGGTGATTGACAGAGTCGAAAGCCTTGGCCAGGTCGATGAAGACGGCTGCACAGTACTGTCTTTTATCGATGGCGGTTATGATATCGTTTAGTACCTTGAGCGTGGCTGAGGTGCACCCGTGACCGGCTCGGAAACCAGATTGCACAGCGGAGAAGGTACGGTGGGATTCGAGATGGTCAGTGACCTGTTTGTTGACTTGGCTTTCGAAGACCTTAGATAGGCAGGGCAGGATGGATATAGGTCTGTAACAGTTTGGGTCCAGGGTGTCTCCCCCTTTGAAGAGGCAGCTTTCCAATCATTGGGGATCTCAGACGATATGAAAGAGAGGTTGAACAGGCTGGTAATAGGGGTTGCGACAATGGCGGCGGATAGTTTCAGAAATAGAGGGTCCAGATTGTCAAGCCCAGCTGAATAGTACAGGTCCAGGTTTTGCAGCTCTTTCAGAACATCTGCTATCTGGATTTGGGTAAAGGAGAAGCTGGAGAGGCTTGGGCGAGTAGCTGCGGGGGGGGGGCGGAGCTGTTGGCCGAGGTTGGAGTAGCCAGGAGTAGGGCATGGCCAGCCGTTGAGAAATGCTTGTTGAAGTTTTCGATAATCATGGATTTATCGGTGGTGACCGTGTTACCTAGCCTCAGTGCAGTGGGCAGCTGGGAGGAGGTGCTCTTGTTCTCCATGGACTTTACAGTGTCCCAGAACTTTTTGGAGTTAGAGCTACAGGATGCAAATTTCTGCCTGAAGAAGCTGGCCTTTGCTTTCCTGACTGACTGCGTGTATTGGTTCCTGACTTCCCTGAACAGTTGCATATCGCGGGGACTATTTGATGCTATTGCAGTCCGCCACAGGATGTTTTTGTGCTGGTAAAGGGCAGTCAGGTCTGGAGTGAATCAAGGGCTGTATCTGTTCTTAGTTCTGCATTTTTTGAACGGAGCATGCTTATCTAAAATGGTGAGGAAGTTATTTTTAAAGAATGACCAGGCATCCTCAACTGACGGGATGAGGTCAATATCCTTCCAGGATACCCGGGCCAGGTCGATTAGAAAGGCCTGCTCGCAGAAGTGTTTTAGGGAGCGTTTGACAGTGATGAGGGGTTGTCATTTGACTGTGGACCCGTAGCGGATACAGGCAATGAGGTAGTGATCGCTGAGATCCTGGTTGAAGACAGCAGAGGTGTATTTGGAGGGCCAGTTGGTCAGGATGACGTCTATGAGGGTGCCCTTGTTTACAGATTTAGGGTTGTACCTGGTGGGTTCCTTGATGATTTGTGTGAGATTGAGGGTATCTAGCTTAGATTGTAGGACTGCCGGAGTGTTAAGCATATCCCAGTTTAGGTCACCTAACAGAACAAACTCTGAAGCTAGATGGGGGGCGATCAATTCACAAATGGTGTCCAGGGCACAGCTGGGAGCTGTGGGGGGTCGGTAGCAGGCGGCAACAGTGAGAGACTTATTTCTGGAGAGAGTAATTTTTCAAATTAGTAGTTCGAACTGTTTGGGTATGGACCTGGAAAGTATGACATTACTTTGCAGGCTGTCTCTGCAGTAGACTGCAACTCCTCCCCCTTGGGCAGTTCTATCTTGACGGAAAATGTTATAGTCAGGTATGGAAATCTCAGAATTTTTGGTGGCCTTCCTAAGCCAGGATTCAGACACGGCAAGGACATCAAGGTTAGCAGAGTGTGCTAAAGCAGTGAGTAAAACAAACTTAGGGAGGAGGCTTCTGATGTTGACATGCATGAAACCAAGGCTTTTTCGATCACAGAAGTCAACAAATGAGGGTGCCTGGGGACATGCAGGGCCTGGGTTTACCTCCACATCACCCGCGGAACAGAGGAGGAATAGTATGAGGGTGCCGCTAAAGGCTATCAAAACTGGTCGCGTAGAGCATTGGGGACAAAGAACAAAAGGAGCAGATTTCTGGGCATGGTAGAATATATTCAGGGCATAATGCGCAGACATGGGTATGGTGGGGTGCGGGTACAGCGGAGGTAAGCCCAGGCACTGGGTGATGATAAGAGAGGTTGTATCTCTGGACATGCTGGTTGTAATGGGTGATGTCACCGCATGTGTGGGAGGTGGGACAAAGGAGGTATCAGAGAGTGGAACTAGGGGCTCCATTGTATTCTAAAACAATGGTAACTAACCTGAACAACAGTATACAAGGCATATTGACATTTGAGAGAGACATACAGCGAGGCATACAGTAATCGCAGGTGTTGATTGGGAGAGCTAGCACAACAACAGCAGGTAAAATGGCGTTGACTAGGCAGAGAGGGTCGGATTAACTACACACAGAGCCTGAGTTCGCGGCTGGGGCCGACAGATAAAAACATTAAAAAACAGAATGGAGTACCGTGATTAATGGACAGTCCAGCAGGCATCAGCTATGTAGCCAAGTGATCACAGTGGCCAGGGGGCAGCAGTAGATGGGACAGGGAAGACGCCACTACGCTAGCGACACAGCGTTTAAAGTTAGTTGCCCGGGGGTGGTAGTGGGGGTTGGCAGGGAGATGTGCCTGGCTCATGGCTAACTGGTGCTAGCTTCGTAGCAGTGGCATTAGCCAAGGTCCAGAATTTACAGCAAGGATCCGGTGGAGTATTGGGCTCTAGCTGTGTATGAGTGTGGTTCGGGTGAACAGCTGAGTAGGCCGGGAAGTGGGCCTTAGGGATAGCTTCGGTACTGGGTGCAAGCTAGCTGTGAAGATCAGAAGTAGTGGTCCAGGGATTACGGCAGGAATCTGGCATTGTTGTGGAGAGACAGTTCGATACTGGTAGACTGGCGAGTATTATCCAGGATAAAAAAACTGTCTGGCTGTGCAGAAGGTAAAAGCCGCTAACAATGACCAAATAGCTTGTAGCTAGTTAGCTGGTTAGCTTCTGGAGGTTCTTGAATGTGTTCTAAAATTAAAAATAATAGCGATTCCGTATCACATTGGGTGAGGCAGGTTACCGGAAGGTATAATCGAATTAAAAATTGAAAAGATATTGAAAAAAAATATGGGTCCAGTGAGTGGTTGGGCTGGCTTGGGACACAGCGATTCAGACAGTTAGCAGGCCTGTGCTAACAAGCTAACAGTTAGTAGGCCGGGGCTAAACAAGCTAGCAGTTAGCAGACCGGGGCTAAACAAGTTAGCAGTTAGTAGACCGGGGCAGGCTAGCAGTTAGCAGGCCGAATTAGCAAGCAAGCAGATAGCAAGGGCTAGAAAGTTAGCCTTTGGGGGACGTCACGATGGGGTTAAGTCTGTTTATGCCTCTTCATGCGGTGACATCGATAGACCGGTCATGGAATTAGTAGGGTTCCAAATAGCTCTAGGTAGCTAAGCAGGCCTAGCTGGTTAGCATAATGGGCCTTCAGCGGTCTTCAGTCCTCGGGCAGATTATGTCGATATTCGAGTCGTAGGGGATCTGCGGGGTTCCATGCCCCGTACCGGCTGTAGAAGGGGTCCGGATATTGTAGCCCAGGTGTATACTTCGGTGGTAGCACAGGAGCTCTGGCCGGGCTAGCTTCAAGCTAAGTGGATGGAAAAGCTCGCCAGGAGTAGTCATCCGGGGTTGCGGTTAGCTAGTTGTGAAGATCCAGATGAAAGTGTCCGTTTGCGGTGGGAATCCGGGGATAAAAATAATAGGTCCGTTATGCTCTGGTTAGAGTCGCGTTGTTCGAACTGGCGAGAGCTTTCCGAGCTAAAGGTTGGCTGATGACCGCTAGCAATGGTTTGCTGACTGATAGCTGGTAGTTAGCTGGCTGGCTTCAGTTGAGGGGTTCCAGATACAAAGTAAATATCAAATCAAATCAAATCAAATCAAATTTGATTTGTCACATACACATGGTTAGCAGATGTTAATGCGAGTGTAGCGAAATGCTTGTGCTTCTAGTTCCGACAATGCAGTAATAACGAACAAGTAATCTAACTAACAATTCCAAAAAACTACTGTCTTATACACAGTGTAAGGGGATAAAGAATATGTACATAAGGATATATGAATGAGTGATGGTACAGAGCAGCATAGGCAAGATACAGTAGATGATATCAAGTACAGTATATACATATGAGATGAGTATGTAAACCAAGTGGCATAGTTAAAGTGGCTAGTGATACATGTATTACATAAGGATGCAGTCGATGATATAGAGTACAGTATATACGTATGCATATGAGATGAATAATGTAGGGTAAGTAACATTATATAAGGTAGCATTGTTTAAAGTGGCTAGTGATATATTTACATCATTTCCCATCAATTCCCATTATTAAAGTGGCTGGAGTTGAGTCAGTGTCATTGACAGTGTGTTGGCAGCAGCCACTCAATGTTAGTGGTGGCTGTTTAACAGTCTGATGGCCTTGAGATAGAAGCTGTTTTTCAGTCTCTCGGTCCCAGCTTTGATGCACCTGTACTGACCTCTGCACCTGTACTGACCTCGCCTTCTGGATGACAGCGGGGTGAACAGGCAGTGGCTCGGGTGGTTGATGTCCTTGATGATCTTTATGGCCTTCCTGTAGCATCGGGTGGTGTAGGTGTCCTGGAGGGCAGGTAGTTTGCCCCCGGTGATGCGTTGTGCAGACCTCACTACCCTCTGGAGAGCCTTACGGTTGAGGGCGGTGCAGTTGCCATACCAGGCGGTGATACAGCCCACCAGGATGCTCTCGATTGTGCATCTGTAGAAGTTTGTGAGTGCTTTTGGTGACAAGCCGAATTTCGCTGCTGCGCCTTCTTCACGATGCTGTCTGTGTGAGTGGACCAATTCAGTTTGTCTGTGATGTGTATGCCGAGGAACTTAAAACTTGCTACCCTCTCCACTACTGTTCCATCGATGTGGATAGGGGGGTGTTCCCTCTGCTGTTTCCTGAAGTCCACAATCATCTCCTTAGTTTTGTTGACGTTGAGTGTGAGGTTATTTTCCTGACACCACACTCCGAGGGCCCTCACCTCCTCCCTGTAGGCCGTCTCGTCGTTGTTGGTAATCAAGCCTACCACTGTTGTGTCGTCCGCAAACTTGATGATTGAGTTGGAGGCGTGCGTGGCCACGCAGTCGTGGGTGAACAGGGAGTACAGGAGAGGGCTCAGAACGCACCCTTGTGGGGCCCCAGTGTTGAGGATCAGCGGGGAGGAGATGTTGTTGCCTACCCTCACCACCTGGGGGCGGCCCGTCAGGAAGTCCAGTACCCAGTTGCACAGGGCGGGGTCGAGACCCAGGGTCTCGAGCTTGATGACGAGCTTGGAGGGTACTATGGTGTTGAATGCCGAGCTGTAGTCGATGAACAGCATTCTCACATAGGTATTCCTCTTGTCCAGATGGGTTAGGGCAGTGTGCAGTGTGGTTGAGATTGCATCGTCTGTGGACCTATTTGGGCGGTAAGCAAATTGGAGTGGGTCTAGGGTGTCAGGTAGGGTGGAGGTGATATGGTCCTTGACTAGTCTCTCAAAGCACTTCATGATGACGGATGTGAGTGCTACGGGGCGGTAGTCGTTTAGCTCAGTTACCTTAGCTTTCTTGGGAACAGGAACAATGGTGGCCCTCTTGAAGCATGTGGGAACAGCAGACTGGTATAGGGATTGAAATATATATACTTTCGGGAAAAAAGCAGATCCACGCTACATTGAGTGAGGCGGGTTGCAGGAGAGTATTTAGATGTTGAGGTTTAGCAAAATATTTAGAAAGATATGCGAAGAAAAATATGTAAAAACGATATATACAAGGGACAGGACAAGACTGCTACGCCATCTTGGATACTCATAGGACTTCATGTTACACAATACATGTATGTTTTGTCCTATAAAGTGCATTTTTATATCCAGAAATCTCATTTTACATTGGCGTGTTATGTTCAGTAGTTCCAAAACATGTAGTGATTTTTGCAGAGAGCCAGAGAGCCATCAATTTACAGAAATACTCATTATAAATGCATGGAACTTTAGATCGACTTCTCCTTAATGCAACCTCTGTGTCAGATTTCAAAAAAACTTTACGGAAAAAGCATACCATGCAATAATCTGAGTACGGAGATCAGAGCCCAAACCAGCCAAAAGAAATATCCACCATGTTGCGTAGTCAACATTAGTCAGAAATAGCATTATAAATATTCACTTACCTTTGATGATCTTCATCAGAATGCACTTTCAGGAATCCCAGTTTGACAATAAATGTTTGATTTGTTTCGATAAAGTTCATCAATTATGTCCATATACATCCTTTTGTTAGAGCATTTGGTAAACAAATCAAAAAGCGCGTGCAACTTCTAGCGGAAAGGTCGGACGAAAATTCCAAAAAGTTAGATTACTGGTCGTAGAAACATATCAAACATTGTATAGAATCAATCTTTACGATGTTTTTATCATAATTGTTCAATAATGTTCCAACCGGGGAATTCCATTGTCTGATGGAATGAGAGCTAATTCTCTCGTGACCGAGCGTCATGAGCCTGTGGCCCTCTGCCAGACCCCTGAATCAAAGAGCTCCCATTCCCCCCTCCTTTATAGTAGAAGCCTAAAACAAGTTTCTAAAGACGGTTGACATCTAGTGGAAGCCTTAAGAAGTGCAAATTGACCCATAGACACTGTTTTCGATAGGCCAAGCGTTGAAAAACTACAAACCTCAGATTTCCCACTTCCTGGTTGGATTTTTCTCAGGTTTTTGCCTGCCATATGAGTTCTGTTATACTCACTGTAGAAAAGGCCCATGGAGTTGGTGGAATAATCCTTTAATTCATTGCCACTTACTCAGCTGGGCCAGGGGCACTTTAATTAGGTCAGGTGGAAATGTCCGACAGATCTATAAAACTCCATAAAAGGAGGAAATTGCCATCGCCTAATCTCGCTGCTTTCTCTTCCTTAACTCCGTCTGATCCAGAAGTTCTGTGCATCCATGAATCCACCACAGACTACTCTAAATATATCACTTTATGGTTAAAGGAATTCCTGCCTCAGTCTCATCCATTCCTCTGTCACCTTCACTGTCAGTCATCCTACCTGGCCAGCTACCCACACAGATTCCACTAATCTTTCACTCACAGACATCATTCAAACAGTTTTAGAAACTTTATAGTGTTTTCTATCCAAATCTACTAATAATATGCATATATTCGATTCTGGGACTGTGTAGGAGGCAGTTGACTCTGGGCACGCTATTCATCCAAAGTGAAAATGCTGCAACCTATCCCAAAGACGTTAATGATGTTCTCACTGTCTTCCATCTACTCTACATGTTTACAGATGACCTCATTAGGAAGCTAGGTAAGTAGTGTCTTCAGATCATCACTTTACCTGAATTATGGCAACCATTTGATGTTTTACATTTTACAACTGCAATCCAGGTCATTTGGTTCCGCTATTAGATGAAGCACATGGATATTCACATTAACCTGTTGTATAAATAAACCAAATATCTGACATTGTATTCCCATTTGAACTTTTATGTGTTTTAAATTAGTTGAAAGTGCAGTGATGGACATTATGGTGACAACAAAACCAAATATCAAACACTGTTTTTCCACTGTAATTTGGTTGTGCTGGATGGTTGAAAACACTGGAAATTCAATTAACTTTTGACAGTCTTTATGAGTGGGTGAATATACTGTAGGTTGTTATCTCATTGATCAACATCTCAACCAAATATTACCCAAATATCCACGTTGAGATTACGTAGTTTGCCCAGTGGGTAGTTTCTGATGGACCAGGATCTCTGATTGACCAGTCACATTTATTTAATGACATTAAGAAGTGGTAGTGGGTAGAATATCTTCATTGGAGAAGTTGTCTCACACTGGAGTTATTTAGGTGCGTGGAACTCAATTGGGATTTGTGACGTTAGAGAAGTGATTTGAGACAAGGAGTCCCGGAGAGAGACTATATCTTCTAGTGTCCATGTTAATGATGTTCTCACTGTCTTCCACCTACTCTGCATGTTTACAGATGACCACAATGGGAAGCTAGGTAAGTAGTGTCTTCAGATCATCACTTTGAAAGTATTATGTGAACCATTTTATAAAGGCTATTCGTAATCCAATTCAAAACTTACGTTGAAGCCCCAGGTATGTGATGCTGCCATCATACACGCTTTCAAAGTAACCACAAAAGATGGAATACAAATCTCGAATATTGTAAAAACAAACAGAAATGTATTTGCCAGACAAAGGCTCCACGTATACAAAACACAGGTCATTTCACAGGTTACAGAGTCTTTCCATGATCAAAGCAAACATGATTATTTAAACAGAAAACAAAATTATATATAGCAGAATTTTTTATCTTCATGTAATAAATAAATAAAAAGTTCTAGCTGACCCATAATGTATGGTTACTCTATACCTGAGTCCTAGCTGACCCATAATGTATGGTTAGTCTATACCTGAGTCCTAGCTGACCCATAATGTATGGTTACTCTATACCTGAGACCTAGCTGACCCATAATGTATGGTTACTCTATACCTGAGTCCTAGCTGACCCATAATGTATGGTTACTCTATCCTGAGACCTAGCTGACCCATAATGTATGGTTACTCTATACCTGAGACCTAGCTGACCCATAATGTATGGTTACTCTATACCTGAGACCTAGCTGACCCATAATGTATGGTTACTCTATACCTGAGACCTAGCTGACCCATAATGTATGGTTACTCTATACCTGAGACCTAGCTGACCCATAATGTATGGTTACTCTATACCTGAGACCTAGCTGACCCATAATGTATGGTTACTCTATACCTGAGACCTAGCTGACCCATAATGTATGGTTACTCTATACCTGAGACCTAGCTGACCCATAATGTATGGTTACTCTATACCTGAGACCTAGCTGACCCATAATGTATGGTTACTCTATACCTGAGACCTAGCTGACCCATAATGTATGGTTACTCTATACCTGAGACCTAGCTGACCCATAATGTATGGTTACTCTATACCTGAGACCTAGCTGACCCATAATGTATGGTTACTCTATACCTGAGACCTAGCTGACCCATAATGTATGGTTACTCTATACCTGAGACCTAGCTGACCCATAATGTATGGTTACTCTATACCTGAGACCTAGCTGACCCATAATGTATGGTTATTCTATACCTGAGACCTAGCTGACCCATAATGCCAAAACCCTAAATAAGTATAGGAAAGGCGAACATGGGAAAAGGGGTGTGTCCAGGTGAGGCTCCATCTTGCTTTCAAATACCCATGATAACAATAGTAGGAAACCAGAAACATGATTTCATCAACCAAACTCCTTGTTCTTGTGGGATCAAAACAATTACAACTTCAAAACATAGAGGAAACCTAATGTGGGCCTCCAGCAGCAGACACAGCTTGGTGGTCTGGGTTCTCACTTGTCTAACCAGCCCTCTGGAGTTGGGGTGGTTTGTGTGACTTGCCCCATGAGCCACGAGTTTAGTATTTACTATTTAGCCGCTACCAAGTCAACGGCTTCTCTTCCTGGGTTACAAACTCAAAACAAAACACAACAATATAATACATACTATACATAACATTACAAAATACAATACAAGATATATACAAACGTCTTCACAGTCCCCGTTGTGCTGCAAGGTGCTCTTTTATCTGTTTTTTCCATCTGTTTTTAGTGTTTACTTGAGTTAACTGGGGTGGCAGAGAGTTCCATGTAGTCCAGTGGAGGCTGCTGAGGGGACGATGGCTCATAATAATGACTGGAACGGAGCAAATGGAATGTCAACAAACAACTGGAAACCATGTGTTGGATGTATTTGATACCATTTCACTTATTCTGCTCCAGCTTTTACCATGAGCCTGTTCTCCCCAATTAAGGTGCCACAAACTTCCTGTGATGTAGTCATGGCTTTATTTAATACTCTGTATTTCCCAGCCTCTGTTCTGGCCCTGGGGACTGTGAAGAGACCTCTGCTACATGTCTTGAGTGGTACCGATGGGTGTCCTAACTGTGTGTCAACTGCTTGAACAGAGAGTTTGGAACCTTTAACCCATCAACACTTCGTACAGAGACAAGAGTCATCCCGATGAGAACCATATCTCCAGGGACGAAGTTTCTTCTCTTGTTAATTTTAGTTGATCCTGCAACTCAGGGAGATACTCTTTGGTCCACCTCTTCCAGAACAAGTCTGACATACGCTGAGAGTACAAACCATTAGGAACACTTTCCTAATATTGAGTTGCACCCCATTTTGCCTCAATTCGTTAGGGCATGGACTCTACAAGGTGTCAAAAGCTTTCCCAAAGGATGCTGGTCCATGTTGACTCCAATGCTTCCCACAGATGTGTCAAGTTGGCTGGATATCCTTTGGTGGTGGACCATTCTTGATACACACGGAAAACTGTTGAGAAACCAACACTTGACTCATCTGACATCAATCTATAGACCTGTACCCCTTTCTTTTCTTTCCAAAACAATTGAGCGTGCTATCTCTGATCAACGCTCTCGTTATCGCTCTCAGAACAATCTTCTTGACCCTAACCAGTCCGGCTTCAAGATGGGTCACTCAACCGAGACTGCTCTTTGTGTCACGGAGGCTCTCCATATGGCCAAAGCAGACTCACTCATCTGTTCTCATCCTCCTAGATCTATCCACTACCTTCGACACTGGAAACCATCAGTAGAGAGGATCTGGGTCTGCACCACGTTTTCTCACTACTGGTGTCCCCCATGGCTCTGTTCTAGTTCCTCTCCTCTTCTCTCTATACACCAAGTCACTTGGCTCCATCATATCCTCACACCTCTCCATCAAAATGTACAACTCCACAGTGTTGTCCTCCCAGAGTGCAAATAACCTTGGCGTGAACCTGGACACACCCTGTCATTCTCTGAAAACATCAAAGCAGTGTCTCGCTACTGCAGATTCATGGTCGACATCCATATGACCATACCTCAAATAGGAAGTGGCACAGGTCCTAATCCAGGCACTTGTCATCTCCCGTCTTGACTATTAGAAATCTCTGATGGCTGGTCTCTTTGCTTGTGCCATGAAACCCCTGCAATTGATCCAGAATGCTACAGCCCGCCTGGTTTTCAACCTTTCCAAGTTCTCCCATGTCAACCCGAATTATTTGTCCACTACAAGATCATGGTGCTTGCCTACGTAGCAGCAAGAGGAACTGCCACTTCCTACCTTCAGGCTATGCTCAAACCCTACACCCCAACCCGAGCACTCCGTTCTGCCACCTCTGGTCTCTTGGCCCTCCCACCCCTCCGGGAGGGCAGCTCCCGCTCAGTCCAGTCCAAGCTCTTCTCTGTCCTGGCACCCCAATGGTGGAACCTGTTTCCCCCTGAAGCTAGGACAGCCGAGTCCCTGCCCATCTTCCGAAAGTACCTGAAAACCTTTCAATCACCCACCAGTGAATGCTCTTTTCAGATCAGTGCAAATCAGAGTGTGTGTATATATTATTTGCTAGTTAGTAAGTTATTAGCCTAGTTAACTGTACAGGTCGTAAACAGAGCCCGCCGTAGGTATAACGCCTCTTCTGGTAAGTGGTCTGTCCTGAATGGATATTTGTAAATTTATTGAGTCTGATTCAATGCACCATTGTACTTTCTACTGGTAGCATGTTCTGATCCCAGTCCAGATCCGTTATCTCCTTTGAGGCAACAACTTGACTGTTGCTGATCCATTTGTTCAGTCTAAAGCCTCATTTAGAACACAGTGATGTGCGGTCCTGAGTAAGTGTCAAGGCTTTTTCCTCACTTTCTGCTGACTTTAGACAGTCATCCATATAGAAGAGCACCTCCAATCCTCCAGCTCCTTTTCCAGATCCAGAGAAATCTCAGGTCTGTTTTCTGCTCTGGAACTCTCACCTGGTGGAACATGACTTCAATATCTGTCATGAAGGCAACAGGCTCTTGGTGGGATCTGGACAAAACACCAATGATATGGTTTGTCATGTCTGGACCCTGTAGAAGCTCAGCATTCAGTGATGTCTCTTGTTAGGTGGCTCCACAGTCTAATACCACCCTCAGATTGTGCTTCTTGGGATGATATACTCTGTGGTGAGGAATATACCAAACTATCTTGCTGCTGTCGTTCTGTAAGTCTTTTCCATCACTGCAAAGCCTTTGTCCAGTATGTCTGCCATGAAGTTGGTATAGTCCTTACAGGACCAGGGATTCTTACTGAGTTTCCATTTCAGGTTGAGAGCATGCTGTACTGCCACACAGCAGTTGTTGTCGAAATTCAGCATCCTCATTCCTCAGTGGGAGGCAAATAATATAGTGACCACCACCAGCTTGGCTGACAGATACACTCTCCATGAAGAGATGATCTTCTCTTGATATTTCAAGCTGCTCCTCATGGTGGTGCTCTGCGAAATCATGCTTGACCTGTTGCTGCAGCACCTCTTCCAGCTCTACCACAGAGATTCTGTGTGACATTACATGAGACCGCCCATAGGTGGAGACATTCCCCTTTTTTAGAAGCCCATTCACAATCCAGACCAGAGTGGTTTTCACAGCGTAATGGTCCTTATCTTCTTGGCTGTTTATGACCATCCATGGCTCAATGGCCTGAGGTATGTTTGTCAACAATACAACTTCAGAATCAATCTGCTTGAGATGCACCTTTTCCATATATGGCCATATGTTCACATCTGTCTGGTTAGGAATCGGTGGAGGCTGGTGGGAGGAGCTATAGGAGGACGGGCTCATTGTAATGCCTGGAATGTAATAAATGGAACGGTATCAAACATCAATCCTATTAAATCCAATTTGATTGGTCCCATACACATATTTAGCAGATGTTATTGCTTGTGGAAACCACATGGACAACCTCATGTTTGACTCCATTCCATTGATTTCACTCCAGCCATTACAATGAGCCCATCCTCCTATAGCTCCTCCCACCAGCCGCCGCTGGTAGGCATGTTCTCCTTAGTTACAGGGATTTCTATCTGTGTGAAAACTGCAAGGATATCAACAAAACTGCTGTCATCAAGGCTACTTATCTCCAAGCCAGAGACAACAAAGGTACTCATGACTTCCTGGTTGTTGATAGTGTTTTATTTTTTAACATTTTTAATTATTATTATTATTCAAATCAAATCAAATGCAGACCACCATAGTCCCTGTGTCCAACAACACCTAGGTAACCTGTCTAAATGACTATCACCGCTTAGCACTCATATCAATATCCTTGAAATGCTTTGAAAGGCTGATCATGGCTCACGTCAACACCATCATTCAAGACACCCTGGACCCACCCCAATTCGCATACCACGCCAACAGAACCACAGATGACACAATCTCTATTGCACTCCACAATCTGCCCTTTCCCACCTGGACAAAATGAACACCTACGTGAGAATTCTGTTCATTGACAACAGCTCAGATTACAACACCACCAAGCTCATCACTAAGCTAAGGTCCCTGGGACTGAACATCTCCCTCTGCAACTGGATCCTGGACTTCCTGACGGGTCGCCCCCAGGTGGTTAGGGTAGACAACAACACATCCGCCATGCTGGCCCTCAACACAGGGGCCCCTCAGGGGTGCGTGCTTGGTCCCCTCGGGTACTCCCTGTTTACTCATGACTGCATGGATACTCAGAACTCCAACACGGTGGTAGGCCTGATCACCAAAGACAATGAGACAGCCTTGGGAGGAGGTCAGATACCCGGCAGTGTGGTGACAGGACAACAACCTCTCCCTCGACTTCAGTAAGACAAAGGAGTTGTGCTAAAATTTGATTTGACTTAAGTTGCACCATGGTGAATTTCTCCAAAAGGTACAACCTGTCTTTGCTGTTCTTGGTCCGGTCTTCGATAGCGTGTTCAAAGCCATGTACAAAGAACCTGTCGTCTAGTGGGTCACCCTTAAACACTGGTACAAAGAACCTGTAGTGTGGTGGGTCACCCAGTCGTACACTAAGAGGTGGTAATGAAGACAACCTTTGCTGCCTTACCAGCATTTCAGTGATAGCATTTTGGTGTAGCAGAATGTTGACAATACTGTCCGTGTTGTCAGCTCCACCCTGATCTGGGTTGAAAGGCCTTCCTCCCCTAGTTGGAAGTTGCAGCTGCCTATCTTTTGGTCTTACAACAGTGTGTTAGTTGTGTGTTAGTTGACCTATGATGAACAGTTGTATATGGTGATAGTACTTATTTACAACATAGTACTTGGACCCTGGCCCTGTGCAGTATGAACAGAGCTGTATGTGGTGATAGTTACAACATAGTACTTGGACCCTGGCCCTGTGCAGTATGAACAGAGCTGTATGTGGTGGTAGTTATAACATACTACTTTGACCCTGGCCCTGTGCAGTATGAACAGAGCTGTATGTGGTGGTAGTTATAACATACTACTTTGACCATGGCCCTGTGCAGTATGAACAGAGCTGTATGTGGTGGTAGTTATAACATACTACTTTGACCCTGGCCCTGTGCAGTATGAACAGAGCTGTATGTGGTGGTAGTTATAACATACTACTTTGACCCTGGCCCTGTGCAGTATGAACAGAGCTGTATGTGGTGGTAGTTATAACATACTACTTTGACCATGGCCCTGTGCAGTATGAAAATACGTGGTGGATGGGGATCCCACAATGGGGATCCCAGGTCAGCCAAGATGCGTGACTGTGTGATATGGAGACCTGTGACAACCTGAGTGGTGGTGGGCACCATTTTGCTTTGAGTAACCTTCCCAATGGTATCTTCAGGCCTTCCCATTGCATTCAGGTATCGTTCATTAAATCATCTGCTTTGTTTCCCCATTCCTTGAGTGGCTTCCTACTCATGGAATACATTCGGCTAAGCACTGTTAGCCAATATTTCAGCTTCAAGCTCCAAACCTTTATTTTGTGCCTTGAGTTGAGCCTCCTGTTTCTCCAATGCTTGTTTACTTGTCAATGCTTCAGGTTTAACCAGTAAGGCTTTCCTTTCAGCCTTCAAATAGAGCCTGATAGAAGACGTGATGGATTGTCCTGAGTGCCTGCTGTGTTGTGATCTATCTACATGTTTTATTGAGACATTGGAGATACTTGGCTGGACCTCCTCATCAGTTTTGATGAGACATTGGAGATACTTGGGTGGACCTCCACATCAGTTTTGATGAGACATTGGAGATACTTGGCTGGACCTCCACATCAGTTTTGATGAGACATTGGAGATACTTGGGTGGACCTCCACATCAGTTTTGATGAGACATTGGAGATACTTGGCTGGACCTCCTCATCAGTTTTGATGAGACATTGGAGATACTGTCCCTTGTCTGGTCCTCCTCATCAGTTTTGATGAGACATTGGAGATACTGTCCCTTGTCTGGTCCTCCTCATCAGTTTTGATGAGACATTGGAGATACTGTCCCTTGTCTGGTCCTCCTCATCAGTTTTGATGAGACATTGGGGATACTGTCCCTTGTCTGGTCCTCCTCATCAGTTTTGATGAGACATTGGAGATACTGTCCCTTGTCTGGTCCTCCTCATCAGTTTTGATGAGACATTGGAGATACTGTCCCTTGTCTGGTCCTCCTCATCAGTTTTGATGAGACATTGGAGATACTGTCCCTTGTCTGGTCCTCCTCATCAGTTTTGATGAGACATTGGAGATACTGTCCCTTGTCTGGTCCTCCTCATCAGTTTTGATGAGACATTGGAGATACTGTCCCTTGTCTGGTCCTCCTCATCAGTTTTGATGAGACATTGGAGATACTGTCCCTTGTCTGGTCCTCCTCATCAGTTTTGATGAGACATTGGAGATACTGTCCCTTGTCTGGTCCTCCTCATCAGTTTTGATGAGACATTGGAGATACTGTCCCTTGTCTGGTCCTCCTCATCAGTTTTGATGAGACATTGGAGATACTGTCCCTTGTCTGGTCCTCCTCATCAGTTTTGATGAGACATTGGAGATACTGTCCCTTGTCTGGTCCTCCTCATCAGTTTTGATGAGACATTGGAGATACTGTCCCTTGTCTGGTCCTCCTCATCAGTTTTGATGAGACATTGGAGATACTGTCCCTTGTCTGGTCATCCTCATCAGTTTTGATGAGACATTGGAGATACTGTCCCTTGTCTGGTCATCCTCATCAGTTTTGATGAGACATTGGAGATACTGTCCCTTGTCTGGTCATCCTCATCAGTTTTGATGAGACATTGGAGATACTGTCCCTTGTATTACACGAGCGATCGATCCCAAGTTTACAAGTTCCACAAATTCATTCAACACATAGAGCAGAGCCAAAACGGAAGAACAACCACAATTCTCTCCCCTTTATTCACAGTGAAAAGCTTAAATCAAACAGTCACAGAGCTTCAATAGCATCAGTCACTTCTAACACTGTCACAGGGAATATTCATTTACAGTTGAGGAGCGACACTAGTTTTACCTCCGGTCAGATGAAATGTTTGCCTCTTTACCTCCGGTCTGATGAGTGATCACGTTCATAAACCTTTCGTCAGCGTTCCATTCAGCAACGTCTTTTTTCAAATTTAAAGGCAATTCGTAATCCAGTCATGTGATGTCGCCATTCCAAAGTAACCACAAAACAGGGAATCCAACGCTCCTATAGCGTAACAACAGACATGTATTTGCCAGACAAAGGATCCACGTTTCCAAAACACAGATAATTTCATAGTCTAGAAAACAAACGAGTATATAGTAGAAGGTTTCTTAGTTCATGTAATAGTGATAAAAACTGTATTGTCACACATTACCTGAGTCCTAGCTGACCCATAATGCCAACATTCTCAATTTGAATTATACACACGAGTTGGAATTTAGTCACTTACTGGTTTCAAAAAGAAACCCCTCTTTTGAAAAGGTTCTTCAAAGCTCCCCTTAAGTCTACAAAGGTTCAAAAATGAACTGATGGGCCTCCCGAGTGGCACAAGGCAGTACTAGCTGTGCCACTAAAGATTCTGGGTTTGAGTCCAGGCTCTGTCGCAGACGGCCGCGACCGGGAGACCAATGGGGAGGCGCACAATTGGCCCAGCATCGTCCGGGTTAGGGGAGGGTTTGGCCGGCAGGGATGTCCTTGTCCCATCGTGTACCAGCGACTCCTGTGGCGTGCCGGGCGCATTGCACACTGACACCGTCGCTGGGTGTACGGTGGTTCCTCCGACACATTGGTTCGGCTGGCTTCCGGGTTAAGTGGGCATTGTGTCAAGAAGCAGTGTGGCTTGGTTGGGTTGTGGTTCGGAAGAAACAACCTCGACCTTTGCCTCTCCCGAGTCCGTACGGGAGTTGCAGCGATGAGACAGGACTGTTGGGGAGAAAAAGGGGTCAAATACACAAAATAAAATACGACCTGATGGCAGAGTATAGGTCCTTAAATTAATCTTAAGTTTATTTATTTTTTTACCTTATATTATCCTAAAAGATCATACCTTTTATTTTTAGAGTGTAGACTGGAGAGTTAGCTAACACATGTTGATTCCCCCTTGGACACCACTGATGTGTCTAATTGACTATATGTATGTGTTTATCTGTAGAAATCCTGACTTCTCAGCTGGGTAAGTATTAAGGCTTTGTTACCTGCTGTATATGATGGCTTATAAATGTTAGCTTTGTCAATGGAGTTGAGTGGTGATGAGTGGCTGTGGACTGTACCTCTGACTATCAGTCGATACTTGTAAAAATGTCCATTCTTAAACTCTTACCCTGAACCTGTTTGTCCTGTGTAATTGTGTGACTTTCTTTGTTGGCTGAAATCTGTAGTTTATTAAAGTAGCAATTTACGTGACCTCTGGAAGATGTCCTTATTACAGAGTTCAAAACTATAGCTTCAGTATATGTTGGCTTCCAGTACATCAATAATACATTGACAATGTCTAAACGTTTATGTACAGTGATGAAAAACCTGTATATCTCAATGATTAATATTGGTTAAATATAATGTCTCCACAGATTTTGTGAACACAAACTGGAGTCCAGGTAAAGGAGGAACTGATTTCTAATGTTTTGAATGTACTTCTCCTTGGAATCTTGTTTGCAGTTATAGTATGTTAGATAATTAATGTAGTAAATGTTTTATTACATTGTGTCAGTGTGTTTGGCACTAAATTTGACTGAAGTTACCATCAATCTCACCACTGGCATAACACAGTTTCTCTGGACCCCCGCAAGGTCTGAGTTCACCCCCATTTTTTTTTTGAAGTATAGACTACCAATCGCTGGCCATGGTGCTGAAATCGCGACATGTCTATTGCGGCTGCATGCCTATCGAATCGACGATGGGCTTTCTGTGGTGCCAAGGCTTAGCTTTGGCTAATGGATAAATGGCTGGTGGCAATAATGGCAGTAATGTAATTACTTATTCAGTAATTAAAGTTGTAAATTCAATCATTGCAGATTGTAAAATAAATGTTCGAGGCAACCGCATACTAATCAGCTACCAGAATATACAACTGTCCTGTATAGAATACCTGAACCTGCATAACATGAGCTGTCCTCGCGCTCTCTCTCAGCTTGGATAGAAAGTTGTGCGTAAAACCAGTCTATTAATAACGCCAAATAAAAGTAAGTCCACCCTCAAAACACTCGCTAACTAGGGATTGTTTAATTATGCAGTGTACTATATGAAGCTATATACTGTATTTAGCTGCTATTTATACAATTTTAATAAAAGTTACACATCACATCACCGAACAATGAGGAAAATAGTAGCCGTCTTGAGCGTCAATTCAGCCACTATTTATCGCTGAACTCAGCGGTGTTTGTCTGGCTAATAGTTTACACAAATGGGATGCAATATTCCAGGTAAATGAAATCCAACTTGAGAGACTCCCATGGTGTCCTGAAGTCCTCTTTTTTTGTGTGCAAAAGTTTTCACCACGGCCTGTAGGTTCAGGTTGCGGGTCCGGCTGCTTTCTATACTGAGTATTGACAGCCCAGACAGTCTTTCCTGAGACATTGTGCAGTATATGTCCTTTGTGCTGCAAACAATTCAACTTGAGGGCCAGTAGCAGGCACTCTTTCCTCTGGTCTAAAAAAATATCCCAATGCCCCAGGGCAGTGATTGGGGACACTGCCCTGTGTAGGGTGCCGTCTTTCGGATGGGATGTTAAACGGGTGTCCTGACTCTCTGAGGTCATTAACTTCTTGCGTCGAGCCATCCCGGATCCGGGATCGTGAATACAGCCTCAAGCTCATTACCATAACGCAACGTTAACTATTCATGAAAATCGCAAATTAAATTAAATTAATATGCTAGCTCTCAAGCTTAGCCTTTTGTTAACAACACTGTCATCTCAGATTTTCAAAATATGCTTCTCAACCATAGCAAAACAAGCATTTGTGTAACAGCTAGCGTAGTTAGCATAGCATTTAGCGTAGCATTTAGCGTTAGCATCAGCAGGCAACATTTTCACAAAAAACAGAAAATCATTCAAATAAAATCATTACCTTTGAAGAACTTCAGATGTTTTCAATGAGGAGACTCTCAGTTAGATAGCAAATGCTCAGTTTTTCCTAAAAGATTATTTGTTTAGGAGAAATTGCTCCGTTTGGTGCGTCACGTTTGGCTACCAAAAAAACCCGAAAATTCAGTCTTCAAAACGCCGAACTTTTTTCCAAATTAACTCCATAATATCGACTGAAACATGGTAAACGTTGTTTAGAATCAATCCTCAAGGTGTTTTTCACATATCTCTTCATGATATATCGTTCGTTGAAAGCCTCCTCTCTCCTCTCAATCACTGGATGACTGCGTGCAGCTTGTAGATTACGCACCAATTTAGACAAAGGACACCGGGCGGACCCATGGTAAATGTAGTCTCTTATGGCCAATCTTCCAATGATATGCCTACAAATACGTCACAATGCTGCAGACACCTTGGAGAAACGATAGAAAGGGCAGGCTCATTCCCGGCGCATTCACAGCCATATAAGGAGACAATGGGAAACAGAGCTTCAAAAAGTCTGCCCATTTCCTGGTTGAAGTTTCATCTTGGTTTCGCCTGTAGCATGGGTTCTGTGGCACTCACAGATAATATCTTTGCAGTTTTGGAAACCTTAGTGTTTTCTTTCCAAAGCTGACAATTATATGCATTGTCGAGCATCTTGTCGTGAAAAATATTGCACTTAAAACGGGCACGTTTTTTTATCCATAAATTAAAAGAGCGCCCCCTATATCCAAGAAGTTAAAGATCCCATGGCACTTATCGTAAGAGTAGGGGTGTTAACCCCGGAGTCCTGGCTAAATTCCCAATCTGGCCCTCAAACCATCACGGTCACCTAATAATCCCCAGTTTACAATTGGCTCATTCACCCCCCTCCTCTCCCCTGTAACTATTCCCAGGTTGTTGCTGCAAATGAGAATGTGTTCTCAGTCAACTTACCTGGTTAAATAAAAAATACAGTTCATCTCTTTCCGTAACGTGTCGAGGACGGCAATTAATAAAAGCAGTTGAACTGACAGCTGTTTTGCACTGCTTCTCTATGGTTTTAGTCATCCACCTGCTTTAGTCATCCGCCTGCTCGATACAAATTCAGAGACTGATTTGCCATATCTGTGCCTGGAAGGAGTCGAGCTGAATAAATGTTTTTCAAGGACCGACCCTTTGACGTAAGGTTGCAGTGAAGTAAAATAAATAGATGTAGTAATACTTTCAACCACGAGAGGGAGACAGATACACGTTAATTTGACGGAGGACGTTGACATGATCCTAGTAAGGCCTGGATGGTCTTCTGACAAAACGGTGGGAAATCAAACAAATAAGTCAAGCAAACATAAAACTATTTTTAAAAGTAATTTTAGTGCCTGATTTCGGGGACTGTCAGCTTGTGGGCTCCCGAGTGGCGCAGCGGTCTAAGGCACTGTATCTCAGTGCTTGCAGCTTCACTACAGACCATGGTTTGATCCCAGGCTGTAACACAACCGGCTGTGATTGGGAGTCCCATAAGGCGGTGCACAATTTGTACAGCGTCGTCCGGGTTAGCGGAGGGTTTGGCCGGGGTAGGCAGTCATTGGTGGCAGGGTAAGCCTAGTGGTTAGAGCTTTGGGCTAATAACTGAAAGGTTGCAAGTTCCAATCCTTGAGCTGACAAGGTACACATCTGTTGTTCTGGCAGTTAACCCACTGTTCCTAGGCTGTCATTGAAAATAAGAATTTGTTCTTAACTGACTTGCCTAGTAAAATAAAGTTAAAAGAAAAAAAAATTGTAAAGTAAGAATTTGTTTCTTAACTGAATTGCATAGTTTAAATAAAGGTTAAATAAAAAACATTATGAATTAATTATTGATGTTACTGAACTGCTGTATTTGAAGTACAACTCCCTTCTGCCCAGTTTCCCTGATGTTGCTACGGCAACTCAAGCTGTTTTTACCATCCCTGCAACTGTTGCTTCTGCAGAGAGATTATTTTCTAAACTAAAACTCATAAAGAACTATCTAAGTAGCATTAGTCTCTCGGTCTGATATGAGTTTTTGAACACCTCAGTAAGCTCCACTCATTACACTGGAGCTGTCGTAGCCTTGACAGCCTTTGAAACCATCAGAAGACATGCAGGTGTGTTTTATACTCTGTGACATCCACAAATTATTACATACCATGTGAAACGTAACATATTATGTAACATATTATACCAAATAGTGTCTCGGATTTACTTACAGAATAATAGCAAATGCGACCACTTTGGTGGATTTGACAGCTCTTAACGCAGTTCCACCTCCGACACTGTCAAAACAACCGCTATGTGTAAAGCAGATCTGATTGAATCGAACCCTAAATCAAGTATTAACATTAGTTAACCAGGTTCTTACCCATGACGTAATGAAAACTGGACCACTAATCGTGGAAGACAGTATCATGTGTCAGAGATCAATACAGTAACATGTTGTACCCACTGATGATGATGTCATGATGTCATTGTGTTTACCGTAGTGTATTATACCACTGATGTTGATGTCATTGTGTTTACCATAGTGTATTATACCACTGATGGTGATGTCATTGTGTTTACTATAGTGTATTATACCACTGATGTTGATGTCATTGTGTTTACCATAGTGTATTATACCACTGATGGTGATGTCATTGTGTTTACTATAGTGTATTATACCACTGATGTTGATGTCATTGTGTTTACCATAGTGTATTATACCACTGATGTTGATGTCATTATGTCATTGTGTTTACCATAGTGTTTTATACCACTGATGGTGATGTCATTGTGTTTACTATAGTGTATTATACCACTGATGTTGATGTCATTGTGTTTACCATAGTGTATTATACCACTGATGATGATGTCATTGTGTTTACCATAGTGTATTATACCACTGATGTTGATGTCATTGTGTTTACTGTAGTGTATTATACCACTGATGATGATGTCATTGTGTTTACCATAGTGTATTATACCACTGATGATGATGTCATTGTGTTTACCGTAGTGTATTATACCACTAATGTTGATGTCATGATGTCATTGTGTTTACCAAAGTGTATTATACCACTAATGTTGATGTCATGATGTCATTGTGTTTACCATAGTGTATTATACCACTGAGGATGATGTCATTGTGTTTACATAGTGTATGTTTCCCTCCACAGTGGATGTGACTCTAGATCCTGATTCTGCACATCGTAACCTCATCCTGTCTGATGATGGGAAACAAGTGAGACATGGAGAACTAGATCAGGTTCTCTCTGACAACGGAAATAGGTTTTCAAATTGGTCCTCTGTCCTCGGAAATGTGGGCTTCTCAGGGAAGTTCTACTATGAGGTGAAGGTGGAGGGGAAGACTGAGTGGACTTTGGGGGTGGTCATACAGTCCATCAATAGGAATGAGAGGTCTAGACCGATCCCTTATAATGGATACTGGACTGTGGAGCTGAAGGATGGAGAGTACACAGCTCATGCTGATTCCCCTGTCACCTTCACCCCGAGAGAGGAGCCCCAGAAGGTGGGGGTGTTTGTGGATTATGAGAAGAGACAGGTCTCCTTCTACAATATGGAGGCAGGGTCTCATATCTACTCTTTCACTGGCTGCACCTTCACTGAGAAACTCTATCCATTCTTCAACCCTGGTGGATCAGATAGTATTTCACTGGTTGTCTGTCCTGTAGATGTCACTGACTGACTGTTTTAAATCAAACAGGGCAGATACAGTATAAACAGCAGTAACTCCTATTGAGAGACTTAATGTACCTGAGATCTTAGTTATAGATTTCCTGTCAGTCTTTGTTGTTGTTCTAGAGTGGGCCAGTTGATTGTTGATTGGACAGAGAGGTAAAGGTAGGAATGTTGAAAGAGCAATGGGTTGGATCTCAACCCATTCTGGTACTGGACCATCCCAGACCACTAATTTCTTGTTAATGTTTGACTCATCTTTGATGTTTCTTTCATCAATCCCTTGGACTGTTCGGTCTTCATGAGAGTGTGTTATATATATATTTTTATTCTCTGTGTTTTCTAAAAGTGTAGTGCTTTCTGTGGTGGTGGGGCAAGCCAGCAACAAATACGGAGCGTTGTGCCGTGATTGGCTCAGTGTTCTGTCTCTCATGGGGACACTACATCACCTCGAAGTCGATGGGTAGACTTCCAAAATTCTAGCCCTTTGGGTGCTGCCATAGAGTTACATTAGAAGTGCCCATCCAAGAAGGCTCAAGGTCATTGATAAAATGACGTCAAATCATGTTACATGTACAGCAGCTTTGATTGGACAGATCATGTCAACATCATTCTTTCAAAATCTTAGCTGGCAGTCAATATCATGAATCAAGTCGACAATCTACTGGCAAATCCTTTTTAATCCTTGTCATATGAAGATAAATAATGGAGTGAAATTATAGATAAACCGTATCGGTGCTTATTGGCCATTGGACATAAACACTACACAACAAGTTAGAAATTTCAAATTCAACAATGAGTGGTTTGGAAGGAAGTGCTCACAGCACAACAAGGGAAGCCCAAAAATGTCTTGTATGCTGCTGCATAAATGATGTAATATGCCAGGGAGATATATAGACTGTAGCTAAGAAAGTAATACTAAGTGTATGTTGTGTAGTAAGCTGTTAGTAGCCCATGTGCCTCACGCTAATAATTTGGTCCCTTTTCCCTTTTTTGTAAATTTCAAAAGTGCTGAACAAATAGTTATATTGACAACATCTGTCCTAGCTCGCTCATTAATGGCTTAATCGAAATTACGGATGGCCTCTTATCCGCTCGTCGTTCCCTTATGCCATAGTTTGTACATCTCAATTGTCAGTAGAAACCACATTTGTTTAAACAAGTCAGCCATATCAGCTGGTAAGGTGTTGGGACTGCTGTTGGGACTCTGCTGTTGGGACTCTGCTGTTGGGACTCTGCTGTTGGGACTCTGCTGTTGGGACTCTGCTGTTGGGACTCTGCTGTTGGGACTCTGCTGTTGGGACTGTGCTGTTGGGACTCTGGGACTCTGCTGTTGGGACTGGGACTCTGCTGGGACTCTGCTGTTGGGACTCTGCTGTTGGGACTGGGACTGTGC
This sequence comes from Oncorhynchus tshawytscha, assembly GCF_018296145.1. Classification (NCBI taxonomy): domain Eukaryota; kingdom Metazoa; phylum Chordata; class Actinopteri; order Salmoniformes; family Salmonidae; genus Oncorhynchus; species Oncorhynchus tshawytscha. The sequence goes on from NW_024608881.1 coordinate 79,601, forward strand.
TGTTGGGACTCTGCTGTTGGGACTCTGCTGTTGGGACTCTGCTGTTGGGACTCTGCTGTTGGGACTGTGCTGTTGGGACTCTGCTGTTGGGACTCTGCTGTTGGGACTGTGCTGTTGGGACTCTGCTGTTGGGACTCTGCTGTTGGGACTCTGCTGTTGGGACTCTGCTGTTGGGACTGTGCTGTTGGGACTCTGCTGTTGGGACTCTGCTGTTGGGACTCTGCTGTTGGGACTCTGCTGATGGGACTCTGCTGTTGGGACTCTGCTGTTGGGACTCTGCTGTTGGGACAGCTTTATGTAGGTCCTGAAAGTTTGTGGGCACCGTTTGTAACCATTACCTAGCAATTAATGTATTGTTTAGTGTTGTGGTGTTCCTGGAATGCACAAGATTTACATGCTAAAATTGCAACTGGTTGTGTAACCTTTCTGCTGTGTGCTCCTACATTTAGGTAACAATGTAGCAACAGCACAAAATAAATGTGTTTTTGTTCGAGGAAATTATGGTTGAAATGACTAATTATGTATACATTCCAATCAGAACTGACTAGTCCAAATGCTATAATGTACTGTACATATGAATTTTCTCTCTTGCTCCCATTCCCAATTGTATATAATGTAGTCAGGAGTTTAGTAACAATGAAGGTCTGTTCCTTAGTTCATTCAGTTGTACAATCTCCAGGTGGCAGGAACGGCCTGTCTAGAATGCTGATTTATACTGACTGACCTTGACTTCAGGCGTAGAGCGAAGGCTCGAGAGCTAGAGGGCCTCTACTGGTGAACGTTTAGAAAACGTTGATGTCATTTTCAGTTTATAACCTGTGGAAATATGTGTATGTGGGAGTACTCTCTTGCAATAAACGCTGTTACCTGGCTTTTAAGACTGGTCTCGATCTACTTCATGCATAATTAATGAATTTACAACTCATCAATGAATAGAGAGAGTGCGAATTTGATTTTGGCTATAAAACATATAGGAATTTAGAAATTCCACCAACAATTGGTCCTTCGAGCCGGATCTAAATACCCCTCCCTGTTACCTGGAGGTAGTATGCTGAAAATCGTGCACGGACGAGTTTTTGACTCGTTTTACTAAAGACCTGACCTCTGAATTGAGGTTAAAATTCAGGCCTGCGTATTACCACAGATTCCAGGAAAGGTGACTAGATTCAAACGAGCAGTGCTTTTCCCAGTCGGCAGCAGGTAAAGTAGCCTTTATTCTCGAATTTGGGAGGGATTATTTAGGATATTTATTGATTAAAATGTTATGAAGGAGTTGAATTTGATCAATAATAGGTGCTTGAATATTCTGAACAAATAAAATGAGTTTCTACCGGGGGTATTAACCAAAATCGATAGAAAGGAAGCAGGTCCGAAATTGACCTGTGGTAAGGTGCGCTACCATCAAATAAACTAGAGCTTAATAAAGCCTGGTCTTGCAAGCCAGAAGGTTATTAAGGAGTGATATAGTACGCATTGGAGAATTAGGACGCTTGTTCCGTACAAATAGGATGGCCAATATTTCAAAAGACATACCTAAATAAAGATAAATTAGGCTTGGTGAGAAGGCAGGGTAATTCTAGGCGAACAGAATAATTGAACCTGTACAATGCTGAAAGAAATTAATATCAAAAGATAAGTGATTAGTCTAGAGTAGTGAGATTTGAGACATTAATGTTGAAAGTCCCAAAAGGAATATCCTATGGGTGAAATGTGATGTCCGATCAAAAGTCTTCTATAGACGTGGTTCACAGGAGAGGTCAACTTAGTCTAGAGTAGTGAGATATGAGACATTAACGTTGAAAGTCCCAAAAGGAATATCTTATGGGTGATGTGTGATGTCCGATCAAAAGTCTTCTATGGATGCGGTTCACAGGATGGAAAATACATACTGATTATTTTTAAAGGAACACACACATAGTCAGACAGTAAAAGTAACTAAGTAACGGTAAATTACAAATTTATAGAACTGCACACACATAGAATTTAAAATGATATAGAAAGGCATAGAATAAGTGATTAGATACTACAGCTACTAGTAACGGCAAGGATTTAGAATGGGTGGGAATGCTTCAAAGAAAGCCCCGGAACTAACGGGAGACGAGCGTTATATGGAACAGAAAGACAAGAGAAACATCGATTTCGGTCTAAGATGGAGAAAGAAATACGATTTTGATGGCCGTCTAAATGTAGAAAAGCTGGAATCCCTTATAAAACAGATACATAAGGAATGTGGTAATAATGTGAAAAAGTAGAATATTGAGGGGGTGTGCATGACTGTTGGAAAAAGTGTTAAACTCTATTAACGTAAAATTCTGTGTGTAGATTTAGCTGGTACATTAAGTATTTCAGTTGGAGCTGGTACATTGGGTATTTCAGTTGGAGCTGGTACCTGTGAGAATGTTGAAAAAGGTGCGGGCTTGCTGATGAGATGTTTGCACAGAGCTATGTCATAATGTATTGAGAGGGGAGTCGTATTGAAAGAAAAAATAGGCATTAAAAATAATGGCGAGACAATTGAGGTAATACGTTATTTTGCCCAAAATGATCTGGTGGAAGGATGTATTGAGATGGGAGTCATATTTAAATAAATGTATCATAGGAGAAAAAGTCACCTAAAGTTAAATGTAGGGCATAACGGAGAGATACGATACAATTTCGTGCTATCCGGACGTTATAGCTATTTATGAATCGACTGACATATGATAAATTTAGCACAAAACATGGTACGTTTAAATTTAGGGTATGGTAAGTTGAGAAGTTGGGTTGGTTATGCTTTGATGATTAGAATTTAAAACTGAACGCAATCTGAATAGGGAATATATATATTTTACAGAGGCAGGCAGATGTATGATGACGTTGCACGTTTAACAACATCGTTCCTCAAATTTAAACCGAGAAAAGGGGTTGTGGCATTTAGAGGAAAAATGCGTGCATTATAGCTTAGAGTTACTTTTCAAAAGCGGCCAGAAGTTCCAGATACATTTCATTAAGAAAAAGGAGAAGTATCGTAAAGATGCCACAGATTGCAACGGAAGTGCCAAGCACTAAATGGGCTATATAGTGCAACGCTTTGGACTATAAGATAGGTAAGAATAGTTTAATCGTAAAAAGTTGTGATTGTTTTTCCGAGTATTGATTTTTGGTTAGGTAACGCCTGGGAATTGGAACTAGAAGTTAAAGTATCCTAAAAAAAAAATAACACTATCTATTTTCTCTGTTTTTCTTTACGGGGAAAAATAATGTCTTATTTTAAAGGGACAGTGCATGTCAATCACAGTGGTTTGAGTGTATGACAGTGGAAAAAATATTGTGGGACGACAATTTGAAGATAGAAAAATAAGTTACATGATACATCAAGAGATTTAAAACAAACGATGTGAAGGGATTATCAGAATTATTGGGTGTCGTTGTAGGAGTAAAAGTTTGGGTTAAGGGGATTTCCCTGTTCCCAGAGACAAGGTATTTTAAAGGTGTACACTCACATAATGCTAGTGAGTTTTTAATTAGACAAGTGAATAACGTATTGGGAATAGAGTTGTAATTAAAATACTAAGTCAAAGACGAGACAGTTACTTAGAGCAAAATGGATTCTAAATGATAACAAAGAGACAATTACGATTTATGCCCATCTAAATGTTTTTATAAAATTAGCAAATTTAGAGATATTGGTTGGGGTGGTAAATTATAATTCAGGATTGGAACAGATGTGATAAATTAGGTTTGGTTAATCGAACAAGAATTATTTACAATTCATTTAAAGTCGCTATGAATTGGCAGGTTGAGCGCTTGATGATGACGTCACTAGCGAGGCACTTTTGTCGCCAGGGACTGGGGATAACGGAACAAATCGTATGTCTGTTAGTGTGTGCATTGATGTTTCGAGTAACTTTTCAGAAGTTGATATAAATTACAAAATACATTTTTAACAGTAATTTGAGAGTTGCCAGGATAGTCAGGAAAGATGCTAAAAACTATCAGCGGATACCTAGGTAGGCATCAAGGTTTGTGGCGTTTGTTTGGGTTGAACTATGTTAGGGAGAGAGAGACTGGATGTATGATTCGTAAAACATCGTGGTAATGGATTCCATGGTTGTGATTCCAGGGTTGATTGTTTACGTAACACCAGTGAATTTGAGCACTTTCAATTGTGTGGAACCATGTTAGGGTATTTAAAGTTTGAAAAGCAACCTCTATAGAAAAACATAACTGCATATGTTTCGGGAAGTAAGCTAGGTTGAATTTAGTTATTCAAACTTTTCCCCTGATACGTAGACATGCGTGTTTAAGTAGGATTTTTCATTCCGGGACGGATGGAAGTTATCTAAAATAAGTCAATTAAAGGAGCCATGGGAGAAAGCGAATGCATATTTATTAAATATCGGGGATTAAATTACGGATTTCTTACACTGAGAAATGTATCGGGTTAATTGTATCTAAGGGTAACATGTTCATTTAAGTAAACATATACATTGACGGTGTTTAAAACTTATGATTAATGATTTTAGTTAAAGGGGAATCATCATTAGGTTTAGTTTATAGTTCACTTTTGAGTTTCTGAATCGGAATTAGCTTAGTGAATGCTAGTTAGGAGTGTTGTGTTCTTCTGGGAAAATGGATGTTTAAAGGGTCTCAATTTTAGATGTTTCCTGGGATTATAACCTGGGGGAGAATGAGGCCATAAACGACCAAATTAAAACAGGTCTGCAAGTATATACACATAAAACCATTTAGGACTATTTGTTTTAGTGCAAAGGTATTTTAAAGAGGCACGCTCACATATGGAACTTTCTGAGTTTTAATTATACAAGTGAATTTATTTTTATGACCTATTGATCTTATCGTGACTGTCTTCTGAGGTCTGATCAGCCTCAGGGGAGAGTCATTTGTATAATGAATGTGGTCATATTGAGTTACTAGTTTTAAGGTAAATTCATTAGAAATGAAGGAGTTTTGGTTGAGGGGTTAGAATTACTGTTTGAACCGCAAATGAGAAAGTGGTTCAGGATTCTGTTTTACAACATTAGCTGTGAAGTTTTTGAAGGGGCTATTAATGATCTGGTATTGTAACAGAGAAAAAGTCATATTTATCATTGAGAATAAATAGGGGAAGATAAGATAGATTAAGCCAATAGGGCAGGGAATTACATAGAAAAATAAGTTGCAGTTTTTTTAAGGGTGATAAATTACTGTAGATAAGGTATTCCACACTTTGCAACACATATTTTGATCATGTTATTGTCAGATAGAATACTGAGGGTCCCCGAAGGAGAGGGCTTGTTAGTGTAGGAAGGATTTTTAATATGGTTAGCATTTATTAGACCTTGTTTGATTATTCTAAGTTTTTTAAATAGTATTACATTTAACAGGAATATAGGACATCTGTGATGATTTAGGATTATTGTTAGGTTTAAGATAGATTGATTAAGGAAATGTAAGGACTTTAGAGAAAAGCCACTCATAGACATGTTTTTTCTAAAATCAATGATTTTAGATAAAGTCAAACAGTTAGAAGCTTAGTGGTATTTGAGAGATATGAGAGAAAAGGTTTAAATTGGTAAAAATATATATTTAAGAAAATATATAAGTAGCGCAGATAGTTCATAAAAGTAGATAAGAAACTTGACAGGGAATTGGTACAGGATTGACACGAAGGGACACCCAAGGGAGAATTGGACATGTGGAAAATTAAAAGGGGCTCCTACATGATGATGTCAGACATAAGGATAATTCACTAAATCTTACCTAAGTCATTGTTTAAGAATAAGGCAAGGTTGTTACCTGGGCAGAGCCAGGTAACAAAGGGGGGATGGGTAAATAGTGTTCTAGAATAGGATGTGACCTACGGGATAATTAACTAATAAACATTTTTTTTAGCTAATAAACAGAACAAATGAGAAACTGTTTGTTAACCAAACCTGTATGTCCAAGATTTTATGCACTACAGGTGAACTACAGGTGAAGTCACTCAATCCAGTCCCATAGGCTTGTTGGGGGGACCATACCAAGGTGACAGCTAGCTGAAAGAGCTACCGGATTCATATCGCACTGCGGAGGGTAAGGCACATTAACACTGTCGAACAATAACAGAGTTCGAGAGGAGAACTGGAATTAACAGAATTCTGGGGCCATCTCTCGAATGAAGAATACCTTACCTGTCCTTTCCTCACTGTTCTTGTTCATAGAAGTGAAAATGTGTCTGACTCTTGCTAATGATGTGTTTTCTGGAAGAGGGTGGGGCTTTATAGGTGAGCTGTCCATCCTAAGCTGTATGGTTGGAGATCTTATTCCTACAACATGAACCCGAGAAGGCTAGAGGGTAATATTGACATAATTAAACGAGAAATTAGTATTAACCAAGCATAAGAGATCACTTGATCTGGATAAACAGGAAGTGAGAGTAGTATAGGGAGGGATGTCTCAGTGGAGTTCTATGTAAACCAAGTGGTGTCTGACTCCTTGGCAGTTCAGGACTAAGAGTAGCTATGATGGAAGACATATATGCAAGTCTGTAGTTCATGGAAACAAGTTATAGCTCACATCATGTGAGAAGGCTACATAAATCTACATACCCAGCATGGAAGGAGATGGAGTTTAGTGAAAGTAAGGGTTTCAGTTGATAACCTAGGGCATTCCAGGTAGAAAAAGTTAGAGCAGCTGGTTGCTCTATAGGCAGCTGAATACAAGCATTGTCCCTGACAAAGCAGATACTGACGGTGGAGTTGTCCAGAGCCAAGAGCCGGTGTGGATAGTTCAGAAATGGAATTATTCACCTAAGGGAACAGCCTGTATAGTAAAGCTATTCATGAAAGCAGGAAAGCCAGATAACAACAGTTGTGTGGATTTGCACTATTTATATCCACATGTTCCTCTGAAATCTAGGCTTCCTCCCTTCACAGTGACAAGAGGAGATTGATACTGTCTGGCCCGGTATAGTGCTTATGGGACAGAGAATATTACTACTGATGGGGTGATGAGTGATTTGGCAGACTGGTTGAGATCTGGGGATTTCAGTAAGATAAGGAGGCTCAGGGCTCACATCTGTTGAATGTGTGGGAGAATGACATGATGGCCGAGTATTACTGGCTAATTGAACAGAGGTATGTGTACTGGTACATTTTGAGAATGCCTTTTACATTCATTGTGTTGACTAAACGGAAGAAAATAAGTACTCCGACTGTTTTTTTTTTGATGATAGGGTTTGTATTAATAACATTGTGGATCCAAGGGTGGCAGATGAGATCAAAGCTATAAATTAGATCCTGGCAGAATTAGAGTCAAGTATTTTTTGGTGGTCCACTCTCAATGAGAATGTGGATTGGATCGATTATATCTGTTAAAAATCCACAGCGCTTCACCAATTATTTTAGAGATGTAATGAATGACTAGGCAGAATAGAATAGTCTTGGATGTTTGCTGGCTGAAGAGGGTGGGGGAGTATAGGTAATTTGACTCCGGGATATACAGTTAGGATGGATCAGTGACCAAGGCCTTGTCTGGTTTACACACCCTAGTTCACGAGTTGGAAATAAACTCAGGGGTGGATACTTCTCTGACTAAATTGGGTTGACAGGGTGTTTGAAAGATGGAAAAATGTTATGATCACTGTGTTATGGGCTACCTTCACCTGTGTGACTGTGTTAAGTTTTGTACGGACGTGGTTGATGGCGTGTATGTATGAAAGTTATCATTTCCAGGACTCTGGAGAAATCAATGACGATTCAGATGGAGAGATATGGGCAGATTCCAGGTTCTGACCCGTGGAAGACTGAATGCCTGACTACAGGACAAGTGGACAAATCTGGATCTTTCATCATTGGGGAATTTATGTTTGATGAGACTAGTGTTGAGGATAGAATTAGATTGTACTTTGTTTCAATATTAAACTGTTTTTTAATAAAGATTGTAACAGAAAATCCTTGATAAGAAGAGTTATAATTCTGATGTAGGTTTAAGGGTTAAATTAAGGTAAAGGTTAGATTTGATTAATGATGGGTGAAGAGTCGGATAAACATTTATAATAATGTTGGTTCATATTTTTATTTTTGATAAAATTAATGTAGATTTGAATGTATAATATTTGATCAAAGGGAGGATTGTTAGAGGAAATTATGGTTGAAATGACTAATTATGTATACATTCCAATCAGAACTGACTAGTCCAAATACTATAATGTACTGTACATATGAATTTTCTCTCTTGCTCCCATTCCCAATTGTATATAATGTAGTCAGGAGTTTAGTAACATTGAAGGTCTGTTCCTTAGTTCATTCATTTGTACAATCTCCAGGTGGCAGGAACGGCCTGTCTAGAATGCTGATTTATACTGACTGACCTTGACTTCAGGCGTAGAGCGAAGGCTCGAGAGCTAGAGGGCCTCTACTGGTGAACGTTTAGAAAACGATGTCATTTTCAGTTTATAACCTGTGGAAATGTGTATGTGGGAGTACTCTCTTGCAATAAACGCTGTTACCTGGCTTTTAAGACTGGTCTCGATCTACTTCATGCATAATTAATGAATAGAGAGA